>NC_046323.1:15170200-15290034 GCF_009819535.1 Lacerta agilis
GTTCTGCACAGCCTCTGGTTCAGAAGCTTGGCCTGTCCACTTGGTGCTGGACACACAATTTCTCGTGAGTGTTGGATTCTTTGTTTTCAGTGGCACTGGGTACATTTGCTGTTTTCATCTCCCACACTCCCTGTCCCACCTTGTGATCGCTTTACAGGAGACTCCTCCTCACATGAGACAAGATTCAAAGCAATCATCTCTATTTGGAGTGCTGCCTTTCCTTTCTGCAGTTCTCATTAGCACTGATTATCACTACTAGTGGTAACCAATTCTGGGCTAAAGCAAAATAGATAGTTTCTTAAGAGGAGCATTTCAAGATACTGGCTGATGGAGCAGCCCAGAATCTACTAACACAACAAGAAGAGGCACTCCCTATATTATCCTGATTGATTTCCAACCATTTTTGCTGGAGACTTCAGGAAATCAGTTTAGAAGAAAACCAAGTACTCTCTTTTTTGACAATCTTTTGGAGCAAACTGGTCATTCATAACAGAAGAGGAAAAAAATGCTTCTTTTCCCAATGATTCTTCTGTGATAGTGTTTTCGGCATCAGCTCAAGTTCACTACTGTAGCTGCTGCTGAATAGCTTGAAAGCCCCTTCAAAATCTCATTCATTCACACAAAGTCGTTGTCGATATTTTGCAGAAATTATTCCAGTTTCTTCTTGGCACAACCTTCCATTCTTACGGGGTTCAGCCATCTTCCACATGGCTTGACTTTCCTATGCAGAAATGTTGCACCTCCTTCCCTCTCTCCGGTGCAAAAAGGAAAATCAAATGAAAAAGTGAGAAAGAAAGAGAGAGCACTCTCCTTACGACACACCCAATGACATGCAATGGAATCCACTGTCTCCTTTCTCTCTTAAAAATCAATTATTTTCTGAACATCTATGTTTCCATGAAAGGGGGCCCAACTACGATTTTCCGGGGGTGGGGGGTGACTCAATACCTTTTATAAAGAAATTAATCCATACCACATTACATATGTTTCTTGTTGGAAGCAGATTCACATACGTTTTTAATGGAAATACTATGGAATTGCACAAGGCCCAGATCTATCTTGCCTGTCCTGCACCACTCAACAGCTACTGCAGCTTATAATGAAAGGTAAAAAGACCCCTGACCATCAGGTACAGTCGTGTCCGACTCTGGGGTTGCGGCGCTTATCTTGCTCTATAGGCAGAGGGAGCTGCCGTTTGTCCGCAGACAGCTTCCGGGTCATGTGGCCAGCATGACAAAGCCGCTTCTGGCCAACCAGAGCAGCGTACGGAAACGCCGTTTACCTTCCCGCCGGAGCGGTCCCTATTTATCTACTTGCACTTTAGGTAATGGTTAATACAGAGTTTGTTGCAATGCACTCTTTCACCTCCCAATTCCACAATATTTTTTTGTTAAAAAAGAGCAAAATTCTTTAGCAAAAAATAGGTATTTATTACAGAAAGAGGCTTTTTGCTTGCTCTGCTCTCTCATTCTGGCAAGGCCACCAAACAAATACTAAACTAAAGCAACAAGCACTCCCTGTTGCTTTCCCTGGCGTTCAGGGAAATATCTCTGACCATGCTCAGAACCAATGTATTCTTCTGATATTTGAAGCAACCCAGACTCCTCCCATATCTGCTATAGCAG
This sequence comes from Lacerta agilis, assembly GCF_009819535.1. Classification (NCBI taxonomy): domain Eukaryota; kingdom Metazoa; phylum Chordata; class Lepidosauria; order Squamata; family Lacertidae; genus Lacerta; species Lacerta agilis. The sequence goes on from NC_046323.1 coordinate 15,171,826, forward strand.
CTGTGGTGAGCAAGCCTCATTAACAACAGAACAAGAACTTTCTTATCAGGGCTGAGTTTCCGGCAGCCCAATCAGTCACAAGGTTTTCCTGCTTAGATGAACATAAGGTAAAGGTAAAGGAACCCTGGACGGTTAAATCCAGTCAAAGGCGAGTATTGGTTTGCGGCGCTCATCTCACTTTCAGACCGAGGAAGCCGGCGTTTGTCCACAGACGGCTTTCCAGGTCATGGGGCCAGCATGACTAAACCGCTTCTGGCGCAACAGGACATCGTGACGGAAACCAAAAGGCACGGAAACACCGTTTACCTTCCTGCCAAAGCAGTACCTATTTATCTACTTGCATTGGTGTGCTTTCGAACTGCTAGGTTGGCAAGAGGAGGGACAGAGTAACAGGAGCTCACCCCATTGTGGGGATTCGAACCGCCGACCTTCTGATCAGCAAGTCCAAGAGGCTCAGTGGTTTAGACCACAGCAGCACTTGTGTCCCTTAGATGAACATGGGAGGGACTTCACTGACATAGCTGTGTATTGGCATTCATTGTGTAGTGCAGAGAGTTGATTGGCCAGAGAACAGGGGACTCAAAGAAATACCCCTGTAAATTCAATAAAAATTGGGTAGGTGGACTCGGCAGACATGCAGATCACAATCTTCCCCACTATAGTGAGATGTACTGTATTTCTATTTAAGTCATTGAAACTATTTCTAAATTTGCATCTACACATATAGAAGTAGCATACACAAGTCGGTGTCCTTTTTGGTGACACATTCCCTCTTTTTTAGCGATGTCTAAGTGGCCACCCAATTTACACACGGTTACTTTACTGCATAATCTTGAAATTAGCTGCAAATTATCCTGTTGCCCAGCCACATTTCCTATTGACTGATTCAAATGACAGCAGAGGCAAAATCTGTGACCTCAACTTCAGTCTCACATGGCAGAAAACGGCTTCTTTTGATGGTGAACTGAGGCCTAAACAATTTCATTAAGAACAATATAATCACAACAAATGGGAAAATATGTTCTCATAACACAACAGTGTATGCTGTTAATGCAGAATCCAATTTATAGCATGGAGCCCCCTGTACACACACTCCCCCACCCCAGTCTCTATACCACACAAAATAGAACAAATTCCGTTTTTGCACAAGGGACAGAAAGAAAAACAGATGCAGTACTGCGAGCATAATTTGAACATTTACCCATTTTAACAATGTCAAGAATAACTGGAAAGCACACTCTATTTTCCAGTGGATTACAGCTGAGATGGAAACCAATGGCTAGCAGGATAATATATACCATTAAAGCATAATTGATGGATGTTAGGAAATGAGTATGTTTGTCACCAAACAATACTTTTATTGTAAAACGATTCCAGCCCATGCATGAAAGATTCCAAATGCTAGTTCCAGTAAAGCATTCAATTTGATACCAAGATCTTTATCATATTGTTTCATGTGAAGAAGAATTATACAGCCAATCTATTTGACAGCTTTTCATAGGAAGAACAATTCAGGAAAGACAAATATGGCCAGCTTATTAAGTTACACATCCAAGCTCTAATGTCTTGGAGCTAGGCAGAACAAAATATATTTAAATCATTTTTTAAAGGGCTGAATTGAAGAGTTTGTAAATCTAGTAATAAGATTTTAATGAAAGCTGCAATTTGCTTGTAGTTAGAGGAGACATACAGTATATTTATATATCCTCAGCAATATTTGTGGGGTTTTCTCGATGTTCAGCAACCTTTTTCTACCCAATGTAGTAGTACATTTTAGATTGTTGGTTTTTTAGTTATCATACTGCTTTTCACATCTGGCTAGGTCTGAATGGATCAGTACAGTTTTGTTCATTTTATACCAGGGAAACCTTAACAATGGTTTTTAAACAGCAGACAAACCAGACTCTAAAATTAAGACCAGAGTAATTTGTTGCAAAATAACTCTGAGGATTAACTGCATCTGGTTTTTCATCTAGGCTTACATTTGCCGTTCTGAAAGCAAATCCTTCACATGCCTGCTGACTCCCTCAGAGGAACCGAGGAGAAAAGGTTCCCTTTGCTGCTCAACAAACAGAAATATACTTTCGATATACGAAAGGTCGCAGAGAATAAAAATACTAAATCCAGTTAACAGCGTAACTCATTCTGTACCACCGTGGCCTGAATTAAAATGTTCCCTGACCAAGCAAGCAAGCAAGCAACAGAAACTCAAAGATAAAGACCGGCTCAGGCTTTTCAGCATATACTATTATTCTGCCTTCTAGAGAGTCACATTTGTGATGGTCAAAGAAGGGTCAACCCGGAACATTTTGGCACCGGATGGCAGAAAAATAACTTTGCTGCCTCTTCACAACACCAAAACCAGCTAATCATCATCATCATCATCATCTTTTATTTGTATCCCGCCCTCCCTGGCCAAGACAGGGCTAAGGGTGGCTAATATCAAATATAATGTTGTTGTTCAGTCGTTCAGTCGTGTCCGACTCTTCGTGACCCCATGGACCAGAGCACGCCAGGCACGCCTATCCTTCACTGCCTCCCGCAGTGAAATATAAACATTGATATAAAATCAAACAATAATTAAATCACCTCTTAAAAACAAGTCAGGATAAAATTAAAATCTGAATTAGATGGCTTTCTGCAGGACAAGGGGAAGCTGTGTTACTTTCTCTCTAATGGTAGGGTCAGTCCTAGCCACATTGAAAATCAGATGGGAAACATGAGTACGTGTACAGAGACCCCAAGATTTGACCTGTATCTGTGTACGTGGTTAAAAATTCTCATCTGTTTTTGAGTCACTTAGCGCTCTCCTTGCTTTGGTCTGCGTTCCGAACTTTGCAGAAGGCCACAGGACAAGCCCCAGGCAGCAAAAGTGCGGGCGCATAGCACCTTCTCTTTTGTGCCAAATCAGAACGGGGATTCACATTGCTCACCGATGCACTGAAAGAACACATGTGTCAAGGGCTTGTGTGGCCACATGGGCTAGCTCTGGCACCACCACGGATGCATAGGCTGCTGCACCCATGCCCCCAGCAGCTGATGCCTACAGAATAAATGCTTCCCCCACCATCCAAGCATTTTGATGATGTGGGAAAAGGTTCTAGTCATATGCTGATGTGCACATGTAGTGCTCTTCCAAATTTAGGAGAGACCCTGATTGGTAGAAGAAGGGACATCATGTGCATTACTCTAGAGCAGTGGTGGCCAAACTTGGCCCTCCAGCTGTTTTGGGACTACAATTCCCATCATCCTGGACCAGTGGTCCTGTTAGCTAGGGATGATTGGAGTTGTAGTCCAAAAATTAGCTGGAGGGCCAACTTTGGCCAATACTGATCATGGCTAATCATTGCAGAGGCAGATCACAATGAAAACAGAGCGTGAGTTAAGGATATGTTTCACTGAAGCAACTCCTCATGTGACCATAGCCTAAGGGCCTGAAGACTGCTCAGACAGCTGTTGTTTTGTTATTATTGCAATTTTTTTGTGTTATAATGGTTTTGTTCCACCTACTAATCTTTTACTGGTACTTCATATCTGACTGTTTCCCCTTATTTTCACATTTCTGTATGAAACTGCAAAAATTACCCTACAATTACTTGCCTTTTTCCAGTCAGTTCACCATTAATTTCATGAGCAAATGGAACATAAACATTGTTTTCTTGATTTGCTATAATTGTTTTTCAGGCAGACATTTAAAAAGATTTCCAAACTCTCCTGCAGACAAGGAGAGGGACTAAATAACACAAGCCGAAAAGGTTTTACAAATAGTGGAGAATATATAAAGGTTTTATGCAGATCCAGCACCAGGAGTGGGCATAAACAGGTATGCACCAATGCCAACGCCTCATCTGTGGGAGCCTCCTGACTTTGCTATTCTTCTGCCTAGATGCCGCTGCCTGTTAACAGCTCTCACTAAGCAAATTAGCAATGTCAGAAGCAAAGTGCAAGACCCAAATCCCTCACTATCCTTGCCCTTGCCCTTCTGAAAGTTCAGGGACACATTTCAGCCCAGCAAAAATATTTGGGTGCAAAGCAGGGCCAGAAAGAGAGATGTGAGGAAAAAGAGAAGCCGAGGAGGCAACAGTTGGCCTCCTTTCTTGATCAGAGGATTCCATTCCTGCTCTTGCCCATTATGCGGATTCAGCCCAAAGAGGTAGAGTTAAGCAAATGGGCAGCAGCAACAGAGATAAAGATGAAGTGATGGGGCTGTGGTCTAAACCACTGAGCCTCTTGGACTTGCTGATCGGAAGGTCAGCGATTCGAATCCACACAACAGGGTGAGCTCCCGTCGCTCTGTCCCAGCTCCTGCCAACCTAGCAGTTCGAAAGCATGCCAGTGCAAGTAGATAAATAGGTACCGCTGCGGCGGGAAGGTAAACGGCGTTTCCGTGCGCTGCTTTGGTTTCCATCACGGTGTTCTGTTGCGCCAGAAGCGGTTTAGTCAAGCTGGCCACATGACCCGGAAAGCTGTCTGTGGACAAACACCGGCTCCCGAGGCCTGACAGCGAGATGATTGCTGCAACCCTATAGTTGCCTTTGACTGGACTTAAGCATCAAGGGGTCCTTTACCTTAACCTTTTTACTACCCAGGGAAGGTCCACCAACCGTCTCTCCAAAACTGGCAGATGACACTGGCTCAATGAGATGTTTTTGTTTTTTTCACATCCTTTACATATCCCTGTCTCACCCTTCCTCTTTATGACATTGGACAAGCTGAAGAGGGTGGGGGCGGAGGAAAGATTTTGTCAGCAATTAAAGTAATAAGTATGTAGTGTTAAGGGAAGAAGAATGTAATAAGATGCAAATCTTTAAGCACACAGATCAGAAAACCTGCTTCGTAGCAGTTTTAATAATTTAGGTAAAGATCCTTCATGAATAGCTAAAAACCAAACATGTTTTCTGTTACGATCCAAATTTTACTCGACTCAGAGATTAGTATTAAGGGTTTCACCCAATGTTTCTCAAGAATGTCGGTGTTAACTTTCAGAATGTGATTTGTTTTAACAAAGCAAATGTGGAAGAATGAAAAAGGCCGTAACTAAAGTGTCAATAGATTTCATTTGATATTTCTTTTTGCAGAGTGTTGGTTCACCCCAAGAATAAAGTGGGGTGTGTGTTATATTGATTCAAGTTTAGCGCTTATGAGGGGTTTGCAAAGGTCCAGCATAAAATGACTCTGCTGTATGTTAAGGTTTGACACACTGCAGGAACCTGTGGATAGAACGAAGGTCTGAAAGTGGTGTACTGAGAATTTTAATAAAATCTTTAAAGCCAGGCAAATGTTTTCTAAGGAATGGGTTGATGGTTGGAAAAGAGAAAGCTCTTCTCTGGCTGAATAGTTTAAGAGACGACTCATGAAAACTTAATTTCCCACAGACGTTAACAGTTCTATCCCCAAGTTTATTCTTACTAACTATGGAAATTCTTAACAATCGAAAAAAGAAAGACTTCTGTGATTTCAAATCCTTAACCATTCTGAACATATATTATTCAACAAGGATCAACGATCTTATGGTTTTAGATACGAAGTGAAATACAGTGGTACCCCGTGTTATGTACACGATCCGTTCCGGGTCACACCACGTAATCCGGGCATACGTAATGTGAACGCACACACACAAAAAGAAAAAACCCGGAAGTTCATGGTTTTTTGCACTGTGCGCATGCGCGAAGTGCACAGAACACTTCTGCGCACCTGTGCGTCACGCGCTCCGTGGAGGACTTCCGGGTCATGAACGTACGCAACTCGAACGTACGCAACACGGAGCGTACGCAACACGAGATAAGACTGTATAAAGCTGCTACCTGATTTGGGAAAAATTGCTTAAATAATGAGGAAAGCAAACAAAATCACTGCACTTTAGAATGGACACATTTGTCAAGCCCAAAGTGAGGCAGAAAAACGGATTGTTCTGAAGAAGCCAGGACAGGCACCAAAAACAGGTCAAGCGGCAGGGACAATGGAAGAGAGCAACTCTCATACATGCCAAAAGGATGCCAAACCTCACAAGAACCTCTGCTGCTTCCCGGTCTATCCATCTCTTGAGAGACATAGTACATTAGTGGATAAACAAAACATAGCCACAGGGGAGGCAAGAAAGGTATCAACACACATTATATTTAACGGAGTATACTGATGATCAGAACAGAACAACTTTCCATGAGTGCGAGATGTGATACCATCTTTAAAGACTAAATCTTGTCACCCAGTGCAAACAAGAAATATATATTGATTTTAAGGAAGGAATAATGCACAATCAGTTTCAATGAAGTAGCAGGCATAATGAAGGGTAATTCCTAGTACAGTTTCAGTCAGCCCAAACCATACATTTAAAGACAATCTCGGTCTAGTAGTCCAGTGCAGCACAACACAATATCCCTGTACCAACCTTGGACGACATCTCTCTCCAACCATTCCTGTGGATGTTCTGACCCACGAAGCATGATGTTCTAGACTACCGCTAAGCTAACTTTTCTTCCCTTTGATTGCATACATACACAACAAAATGACTGTAATAGAATATCCCAACACATAAACTATAATTTTGATTGTTTTATTGGAGAGGGAGAAAGAGAAGGAGGTAGCTAACAAAGGGGAAAGCTGCATTGATGGTGGAGGTGGTGAAAGAGGTGGGAGCAGGGGTGCCAACTTGAATAAAATATTGTGGGGGGCAGGTAAGGCCTGCCCCACATGATCAATCACGTGATGCACTACACACAGAGACCATTTGAATGGCAATGCTCATCAATTTTGTGGGAGCCCGGTCCCCTCAAATATTTTGCCTCCTATGGGGGGGGGGAGAGAGATACTCTTCCACAGTCAACTGGTAGAGTACCTAGATGGGCAGGAATTCTATGTGATGGTCTTTACCAAACAAACTGCTGGACATAGGCTTCTAGTGTAACATTTATAAGCACCAACCGTGCGATACACCTTGCAGTGAGACAGGCACCAACAAGTTCTGCTCCATATCTGTCACCTCTATTACTTCAAGTTCATTTGGAAGCCGCCCAGAGTGGCTGAGGCAACCCAGTCAGATGGGCGGGGTACAGATGAGGAGGAGGAGGAGGAGGAGGAGGAGGAGAATTACATTTTCTGTTCATGTCTTGATATCAAAAGTGATTCTAATTCCAGCTGTCTCCAACAGCAATTTCTGTGTGTGTGTGTGTGTGTGTGTGTGTGTGTGTGTTGGGGGGGTAAGTGGGTAGATTAAATTTATTTAGTACCGTTCATTGTTATGGCTGGCATTGCTGCTTTTTTTTTTTTTTTACTGCCAGACAAAAATATCCTTACTACTGTATTTTACAGGAATGCACAAATGACTTCCTACTAAAACAATGATTTTGAATTCTTCTAGTTCACCTGCTTGAAATAAGACTAGAATTATGGCACTAGGGTTGATATCCTTTTTGACATCTTAATTCATGTAGTGGATGCTGTTCCTCTGTATTTTCTATAATTATCTCCCAGGTTCTCTCTAATCCTGTACAACTCTGGCAGCCATACCTGGGTTGTGTTGACTTTTTAATTTGATAAGCACTACATTAATTTGACTATTTCCATCCTTGTTCCCATACAGCCCAGGTGGGCAACATGATTTCATGTGGGTAGCATATTCACCCTTGTTTCTGACTCTGCCCACAACCATATTTCTGACAGATTTCCCTTAAAGGAATACGGTACTCAACAAAAAATATTGCCTGCTCTGCTATACTGGGCAAAGCAATAACCCTTTTAATGCTTTGTATGGCGTGGGACCATGAATCAGATTATCATATGAGGCTTTACTGCACATGTCAGATCTGTAAGATGTCTGTAGGATAATGTCAAAGGAACAACCTTTTTCTGTAGGAGTCTATGAAATGCTCTTCCCACGAAGGGCTGCCTGGCATGAACTTTGCCACTGTTTTCATGCCAGGTGAAGACATATTTGTCTTCCTGGGCATTTGGGCAGCACCAATGATAAGATGTTTGCATTCTGACATTTCAGCATGCTTATATATGTATTTATTTATTCTGGCTGTAAGTCACATCAGGACATTTTGCAGCAGGAAAGCTAGACTTTATTTGACTTTAGCACTATGGCCTGGTAACAGTCCCACCCTGATCGCTGTATAAAGATCCCTGCAGAAAGTATAGGAAATAACTCTGCCTAAGCTCTAGCTCAGTTGGCTTGGGGATCTTCCCAAGATTAGTCAGAAAACCAGGAATAATAGAGCTCCTTTGCTTTGAAGACTCAGTGGCTTCTCTGAGATGAGCCCTTGAACTAGCTCAAGGAACCTCACACAACTCCACAGACTTTTAGCATCTGCTTTTAGGGACCTTTACATAGCTCTGCCTGGTCTCTGATTAACGTCTAGGACTTGGATGAAAAGCAGAGAAATACTTTTCCATTTTCTGCAATTGGACGTAAGGGTCTCCCTAACTACAGATGCACGTTTTGGCAGGAAAAATCAGAACGCCTGAAAATTGAGCCCAGCTCTAGATACATCTAGTACAGATTACTGTGTGTGTGTGTGTGTGTGTGTGTGTGTGTGTATAAAATGACTTCAGCATATTGATGTTAAAGTATGTTCTATACTGTATGATACACATTCTTTGCATCTGACAAATGAATGGAACGCCAGAATTAAGTGGTCACCTCAGGCAGTTGATTTTGGCTGCCATGAAATGGCAGAAAATTGAAGTTACTTTTAAATGTTGTTGTTGTTGTTGTTGTTACTGCCAGGGAGGTAGAGATGTTTATTTAAGATGGCTAGCCTTGGGCATTCTGCACCTTGACCTGGGAGTTGACATTTATTGGATTATTGCAATGTGTTCCATGTGCAGCCCTTAAGGATGACTCAGAAACTTCAATTGATCCAGAACGCTGTAGTCAGATTACTGGCTAGGGTTTGTTTGTTTGTGTGTTTGTTGTTTAGATCTTACATAACTCCAGTTTTTAAAGAAAGCTGCATTGGTTCTCCATTGGTTCTCCTAAATTACTCAGGCCCCAAATATCTGGCCCTTTCCCAATAGATGCTCTTGCTTGTTAAGATTTTCCGCTATCATCAAAAGTGGCGGTGGGTGGGGGGTGGGCTTGGCAGCCCAAGAGAAGGCATTCTCTGTGGCAGCCCCCAAGTTGCGGAACTCCCTCTCCAGAGACATGTGTCTGGCAACTTCATTACAAAACTTTTGGTGAATGCTGAAGAGACACCTCCCCCCTGGTCTTTGAGACTAGAAAAAATTACAATTTTTCTAGTCTCAAATTGTCCTCCTAGGATCCAAATTGCTAATGTAACATTCACTTATTCGTGACATGAAGAGGCCCTTTTTGAGGCAAAGGTGTATATTTTTTAGAACCCGCTCTATTTTGTGTGTGAAAGTTCTTCCAAACTTTTTTTTAAGTATTGTATTTTAAATTGTTGTAACCCACCCTGGCACCTATGGGCAAAGGGTGGGTAATGAATTCAAATAATAATTATTATTGTTCTGCAATAATAATAATAATAATTTTTTATTTGTACCCCGCCCTCCCCGGCCAGAGCCGGGCTCAGAGCAGCTAACATCATATAAATAATACAATATGCATAAAAACAAGCAATCAATTGATTAAAATGCATCCCAAAATTAATTCAAATAAATTAAAATTAAAACTGGACAAATGACAATCCTCAGGTTAAAATTGAAAGCGGTTAATGCTCACCAGTACCAACTGTTTCAACTGATATTATAAGGACCTGTGAGCGGGCTGGGAAACCTCCTTCGTGCTTGTTCTTATACAAAGAAAAAATGAGTCAGATTGAACCCTGACCAAAGGCCTGGTGGAACAGCTCCGTCTTGCAGGCCCTGCAGAAGGATGTCAAATCTTGTGAGAGAGCGTTCCACTAGGCCGGGGCCACGTCCGAAAAGGCCTTGGCTCTGGTCAAGGCCAGTCTAATCTCTCTGGGGCCCTGAAATCTTCAGGGTGTTGTTATTTGCAGACTGTAAGGTGCTCCGTGGGGCATACCAGGAGAGCTGGTCCCGTAGGTTCGAGGTTCCTAGGCCGTAGAGGGCTTGAAAGGTTTAAACCAGCACCTTAAACCTGATCCTGTACTCCATTAGGCAAAAAATATGTCTTGGGCCAGCCCTAGAGCTCTATTAAAATGCTACCACCCATAACAAACTTTCTACGGTAATTAGCCTACACAAGCAAGGCACCTTAGTCCTTAATCCTACACATATTTTACTTGGACGTCCCTCCAGTAACCATGCTTAGGATTTCAGCACTGAAGTCAAAGAAGAGGAGCATTTGTTGCTTAATGCTTTAAATTCATAAGGGCATATAGAAGCTTCACAAGATGTCCTCAAATGTCCACTAAGCGTGCCCAAGTTAGCCACCTTAGAGACTTTCATATTATGCCACTTTTACAGGCTTTGGCTCCATCCCAGAATAACAAAGTGTGCATGCACACGAAAGCTCATACCAAGAACAAACTTAGTTGGTCTCTAAGGTGCAACTGGAAGGAATTTTTTATTTTGTTTTGTTTTGACTATGGCAGACCAACACGGCTACCTACCTGTAACTAAATAACACAAAACGTTATTCCTAAAAAAAATAAAATCCACAAATATTAAGCTCTTGAAAGGTAAAATAAAAATAAAAATGCACAATTCAATTCAGCATATGGACTGATGAAGTCCATCTGCAAAGCAAGAGAGGAACTAACTGATACTGGGGAAAGTTGCAGGGCATTAAAGGAAGAGCCAATATGAAACTTAATTGTCTCTCTGCTTTCCTTCAGAAGCCAGATTCATTTTTCACAGGATCATTATTATTCTCTTCCTGGAATGAAATGACTTCTATTCCAGGAAATAATATTAATCTAGTATTGGACCTGCACTAGGGAGAAGCAGATGAGAGAGAAAAAAAATACAGCAGACTTAATTGGGTTTAGGGATCAAAAGAGGCATATCCGGGTTTCATTTCACCATTTTTCTAGTCTCAAATTGTTCTCCTAGGATCCAAATTGCTAATGTAATATTCGCTTATTCATGATATGAAGAGGGCCTTTTTGAGGCAAAGGCTTGATCTGTTTGAGTCTGTAGTAAACTTAAAATAAAATTGGGGGAGGTAATTCTGGAACTTAAAATACCTATCTCCTTTTGCCATAATCCAAAATTGTATGACTGAAAAGTCTTTGTCCATGCATGGCAGATCATGCAATATGGATCAGGGCATAGAAACCAGTTATCTCTTGCCAATAAAGCTTAGAACAGGTGCTCAGTTCCTAATGTTTTGCAGACATTGCTTCAGATCAGATCTCCTTTAAAATTTCATTTGGTAAAGTCTAGGCCAAGAGTGAACAAGGCACAACCAATGAATCCCCAGCATTTCCCTGGGAAATTTTGTGTAGGCTACAGATACCTGCTGGTCTCCTTCAGATTCTCAGCTTTTAAACAAAAAGTTTATAGAATTGAAAAGTGGGAAATGTCCGACTACCTCGTCTGAAAGACAGGACTACCCACCAATACGTTTACCCGCAATCAATCAATGCAGATACAACAATAGCTTAGCAATGATCTTGGAGAATAAATGGGATTTTAGCAAGCACCAAAACCCCAAAATAGTGAGTGTGCCTTATCTCAGAGGGGAGGTTGTTCCATGTTTTGTGGGTGCCACAACAAAAAAGGCCTCTGGTTGTTGCAAGATAGGCCTACACAGCCTCATTTGAATACAGTATATGATATATATTAGTTATATATATATATATATATATATATATATATATATATATATATATATATATATATACACACACACACACACACACACACACACACACACAGTTAGATCTATACAGAATAAGTTATTTCCTCTGATAATGTGGTCTCAAGGATTATGGATCTGCATGCCATAAACAGCCATTCTGCATTGGGAAATCTCCTTCCATTGCAAGTTGATGGTTTTGGCAAACTATATATTAATCGGAACATCTGCTGAAGAATGCTGTAAGATAAATTCCAAAGGCCATATTTTGACATCTCTCACGTCTAAGGCGAATATTTGTACATTATGTTGATTACATGCTTCACAAATATTCAGGTTAAGTGCAGAAACCCAGCTCATTAGTCATTTCTTACACGGTTCTACATGCTGAACAAACCTGTTCCCATTGTTGTTCTAGGACCTTGAAATTATCAGATGCTGAACCCATCACATTCTACAAAACCTGACACCACAAACGAAGATTCATAGAATATCCCAAACTTGTTCCTCACAGCAAGAAAGAAATACCAGATTTTGACAGCACCCTACAGTGATAGAGAGATTGAAGCTTTTTCTTTCTCTCTCTTTCACACCCATGGAACAATGATATATTCCTGCCTAAATAACTGTCTTCTGAAAAGAATGCTGGAACATGGATCTGGGTTTTCCTGACAACGTAGCAGATGAAGGTTTAAAAGAGACACATGTCATACATGCCTGAAAGGGACATCTTTATGCTATGAAATGGCATTGTGCTGTGCTGATAAAGTAGTATTGTTTGACTACAGCAAGAAGACAGATAGTCTACCTAGTGGGTGTTTTATCTTGTACTGCAAGGAACATGTTCAAGAAGGTTTCTTTCCCAATAGAGAAATAAAAATGCAAAACCTCAAAAGTCTTATTTGTGGATAGAGAAAAGGAATACACCACCTACGTGACTTCTGAATGAAAACTAAGGAAACCTTAGGGAATGTGCCTCCTACTTTCCCCCCATCCTTTTTTAAAATAATTATTATTATTATTATTTTACACCCATACACAATCTTAGCTACATGTACAGCCTTAATTAATTATACCATTAATATTGATTTAAACTTGTATTTGTACATGCGCTTTTCTTATAATTTCTAACTAAACAAAAATAAACCAAAGTAAAATTCCAATAAACTAAATTATATGAAAACAGACTTCCCGTCATTTCCCAGTATAAGTTAAATTTACAACATTGAATGTACTTATACTTCTTACCTTACTCTTACTATAGTTTCTAGTACTTTCTTATAACATATCGTACCGTTTTTCCTTGCTTAAGGTAAAGGTACCCCTGACCATTAGCTCCAGTCGCGGACGACTCTGGGATTGGGGTGCTCATCTCGCTCTATAGGCCAAGGGAGCCAGCGTTTGTCGACAGACAGCATTTTTTGCGTGAATGATTGTTTTGTATTTCCCCTTAATATATCTGCCAATTGAGCCAATTCTGCATAGTCTAATAGTCTAATAACTTATTCTGCCATTCCCTTACTGTTGGTACTTTCCCCCCTTTCCAGTTCAATGCAATTAATAACAGGGCAGATAAACTACCTACAAAAGAAGAGTGGCTGATAGAGATGATGGACTATGCCTAAATGGTGAAAATGACCAGGAAGATCAGAGTTCAAGAAGATAATAAATTTAATAAAGAACGGGGAAAATTTATAAGTTACTTAAAAGAACATTGTAAACAATTAAAAACATTGGCAGGATTCTTGCAGTGTAGCGAGAACTATGGTGAAAACTGAGTATTAAGAAAATATGGAGAACATTATAAGATGCAGTTGGAAAAGAGTAACAATGTAAACCATGGAGGGAAGTCTAGGAATTCAGAGAATCCTATGTAAACATGATTATGATTTACTTGTGATGCTAATTGTTACAGATAAAAATGATTATTATTTTTTTTAAAGAAGTATCTTCAAGCTATGGATCTGCTCCTTCCAGTGGAATAAAACTCCATCCAGAATAGGCCATCTCCTCACCTACCAGACACAAGAACTCAGAATACATGACACCTCCATCTTTTCAGGATTCAGCTTCAAATTACTGGTCCACACCCAGCCCATCACCACATGTAATTGCCTCTCATGATGTAGGTGGAACAAAGAGATGGAGCAGGGTGTCATCTGCATATTCGTGATGGCTCACTCCAAATCTCATGATGATGATGATGATGACAATGATGATTAAAATTTCTATACCACCTTTTATCTGAGGATTACATGGTGGTTTGCAACATATAATTGTAGTTATATTTCTAGATCTACAAATGCCTAGGGAAGAATTTCATACCATGTTCCTATCCCCCCCCCCCCACACACATTTGGATTCCACTCTACTTGTAAGCAGCTCTGGTAAATGTGCTGCACAATCCTACACATATTTACTCAGAAGTAGGCCATACTATGTAAATCAGGATTTACTTCTATTTAGACATTTGCTGCTCAGTGGGGTTATCCCAATTTTATCTCCCAACAACCCTGTGCGGTAGGCTGGAATGAAAGAGATCACCCAGTGAGATTTTTGACTCAGCAGAAATCTGAACCGACAATTCATCGACACCATAAATCACCCTGACATCCAGCTCCCACTTTTCTGTTCTGCAGCATGCAAAGGACCTAAAACAAGCATGCCCGGATTAACCAAATAAGTTTAGCTTGTTCTGGCAGTGTGCTGCATAAACTGGTGTTCTGTGCAATTCTCAGCCCATGTTGGTGTTTGTGGCAAATATCATCTACGCATTAGAGCAGATGAGACAAAGAGAGAGAAATGTGTGTGTGTGTAAACTGATAAATGCACAAAGATTGGGTAAGTCAGGTGGGATCTAATAACCCCCTAGCTCCTCATCAATCTGGTGTGTGTGTGTGTGTGTGTGTGTGTGTGTGTAAGAGAGGGTATTTACTACTGCTATTTCTTGACACTGGTAATTTGTCAGGGACAGACTTGGAAAAAAAGGTGAAGTTCTGACCTGTTCCAGGAAGTCAATGCCAGATGGCTGAAGCTGCAGGGTCTCACACGAGCAGCGGCAGATTTGCAAGGAAGAACAGTCTTAGCCTCGCTCACAGTACAGTGGATCTGTGAACCACTTCTCCTTAATACAGCCTGACAATATGACTCCTCCATTAAAAAATAAAATAAAATCTCTCAGGTGCACCTTTTGCCTACATTCTTTTTATATAAAAAAACCACCCTTCCGTATTGCTGTTTTTCAGCTGGCTCAGTAGCTGCTTCATTGTTTGTTTGAAGGTGCTTGAAGTTATTGTGCACTCTTTTGGCAGGGGAGAAGATGCTCCTCGAAGCAAGAATTATGTTTCTGAATAGCAGTTAGGAAAGGACCGGTGGAAAAGAGGACATCCCCAGTAGGTCTTAGCTATCTTTTGTTCCCATGTAAGCATGAGCATCTTCCGCTACAAAAGGTTCCTAAATCTTTTATTTTGAGAAGTGACACCAGGATTTAATTTGAGCAAGGCCCTGGTCCTGGAAGTCAGTTTCAGCACCAGGGCTCAGACATGGAACCAGGGCCAACCCAAATCATTTTGCTGCCTGAGGCAGACTGTCAAACAGACTGGTGTTTGAATATTAGTTCAGTGCCAGTGATGGGATAACATTCTCCATGGCACCTGAGCACAGCATGCTAGCTTAGGGGGCACAGGGCAGGCTGTGTGGCATGTATAACTCCACCACCTGAGAAGGTCACCGCACTCTGTATAATGGCAGGGCAGGCACCGCTTGGAACATGCAAAATGGGAAAGCAAGGCATTGGCATTAGAATTGCCCATATCTTCTGCTCATATCTCAGAACCTGCTAGGATATGGGGTTTGTTTTCCCCCCAGATACCACTACTTCTGCTGTTTAGAAATACATTCAGGTAGACAACACTATTAGGCTGGTTTCATTCCTCTGCTCTATGTTAAGGAAACATTCAGAGCAAGAAAAAGCTGGACTTTTGATTGTGTGTGGCACCTAAACCCTTGATTCTTTTTTCTGCCATGTTTTTTTTTATATTAAAAACTCTGAAGGCACAAAACCCAGGCAACATAGAGCCCTCCTGACTTCCCTCTTGAAACAGGAAGAGAGAAGGCATGCAAGATACAACTGGGAAGAAAGGAGGACGACTTTGGTACCTCCTGTTTGTGTTTGATTTCCCCCCCTCCAAGCATTTGTAAGCAAAATGTGCACAATAATTTGAGCCAAACAATAGCAATGGATATGTTAACTAAGCTGTCCAAAGATAGTCAGAATCTATCGACAAATGCATTACCTGCTTGGCACTTAATACACGACCAGGAGGATGAGATTATGAGTTGTTCCTAGGCATCTTGCCATCCCAACACATGGCCAACAGCCTCCAGAATCACTGGTTAATTTACTTATTTCACAAAATTTATATACTGCTTTTAAGGTAAAAAGAACCCTCTAAGCAGTGAAAATGCTTCAGCAGTAACTCTGGAACTGCAGCATTGTGATCATCACATATGAAGCATGCATGATAAGAGCATGATGAACATTCCCAGCTCGGTCCAACTTTCCATTTACTTGTTCTGTCTATATGCCTGTGCTGAAAGGGCTGTATGGGATCAAAGCGGATGGCGAATATTATCAACATCCTGCAGCTGCATTCAGGTTCTGAACCTGGCGACCAATGGAAGGGAGCAGAGAGGCAATGCAGTCACTGAAAGGAACAGTCTGTGGGTTTTGCCTGCTGTTGAAAAAGACTCACAAGTAATTTCAGTCTGATATATATTCACAGGGTTCTATATTCTCTACTCAGTTCAAGAAAGTCACCTCATTAAATACCACACAGATGTGTGCACACAAAAAAGTAATGTGAATAGATTTTGGGAGGCATTCGTTTAGTGGTAGAAGTCGTGTTATGCATGCGAAAGGTCCCAGGTGGCATCTGGGGGTAGGCTGAGAAAAACTCTTCTGAGACCACGGAATGTGCAGCCAACTTCTTTCTCTGGGGACTGACACAACTATACAGGTGCAACGTGGCACCTAAGCAGGGTCCCCTGCTGATGGGTCAAGCTTCTTAAAGTTTCCAGGAACAGTCACTACACAACGCTTTGTGATTTGCTTTCCCTCCAGGGCTCGAGGAAATCCTGGAGCCAAACACGGAAAACACCCCTGTGGCATCGGATCACTGGAGCTGTCAGAGCTGTCAATAGTACACAAAGGCAAATCAAAAGCAAGCCATATGAACTTTCAGGATGCCACTGTGTGCAAAATATGGATTTGCTGTTTATGCGGGGAGAAAGACACGAGGCTCGTTGCTTGCTACAGAAAAACACACGGCAGCTCTGGGTATAATGGCTGGGTTTGAAAGCATTTCACCTTCAAGTATGCAGCAAGGAAACCTGGTCTCATACAGGTTCCCAGGAAATAATGAGAAGATCTGAAACAAGCTCCACCCCCCCCCCCCACCGCCCGGAAGAATGAACACATGTCACTGGAGCTTCACCACCCCTGCTTGCCTTGGCTAGGCTGATGAACTCCTTGGCAGAGGCCATTGCTGCAGCTCCCCTTGTCTGACTTAGCTCCCTCCACTCGGCCACTGATCAGTCCTCCACTCTCTTGCCCCATTGGGATCCCACCCCTACCAATTGCTGAACTGATATGAGGCCAAGAAGCAAACCTACTTCCAGAGAAAATATCTGAGGTTTTGCAGGGAAGAAGAAGATGACAACAACGGAAGAAGAAAAGATGGCTGCCTCTTTCACTTTTTAAAGTCTTCTTTAAAGTGCTACTGTTTGGGCTCCAGAAAAACCTGCTTTTGTGTGATGGTTCCTCAATCACCAGAGCTACTGAAACCCACATGTTTCTTCTAGGTAAGCGAGGAAGCCCACAACAAACTCAAAGAAAGTCCTCTGCTGTGCTCTGAAGGTCACAATAACTATGTGGTAAGAAAAAAGATACCTCCATTCTCCATGCTTTGTTCTCAGAGCTGCATCTCAATGGAATGGGGAGCTGCCTTCTAAAATACAAAATGTGAGCCTTCCACCATCATTCCCTCAGCAGCTCTCTCCACCTATGTGGATTTTCCAGAATTCCCCCCCCCCACGTCAAAACATTCTGGAAAACCCACATCACCCACATTTTTAGACCGATTTGCACTGGAAATGTTTCAGCTTGCAAAAACAACAACTGATGCCTGAGAGATTGATGTGATTTAGCATGTTTATTTTATTTGTATTTAGTAAACAAAGCTTAAAAACATTGGAACTGCCAGACTTGCCTAATATTGTACTTGCCATTGGCACCCATCCATTGTTACTAACGAAACTTAGGAAATAGAAAATTTTCCATGGAAAAAGAAGGCACTGGAAAATCATGTTAAGGAATGGCTGTACCAGAAATTGCAAGGAGGCAGCATACTGGATTGTGACCAAAACCATTTTAGGAATTGCACACCGTGCTTTGAAAACAATCTCCAAACATGAGAGGATTCTTCTCTCGGAATACAACTCCAAGGAAGGGGCAGGTAGCCCTTCAGATTTGTTATAAGTTTCCAGCTCCCATTTCATCCCTTCCCTAAGGAGATTTTTACTGCAAGGTCGGAGTGTGGAAGCAAAAGCAATACATGAATTGCAAAATGGTATCAAAGTTCCACTGCTGGACCTCCTTAGTAAAAACTCTGCAAACAACCACCCTAGAGCATTTTTGAAAGCTACTAGAACCATCACAGACGTCATCAGTCTATGAAACGTCCAACTTGATTAATCTGTTCCTCCCCAGTCATTTCTTTAGAAGTCCAGGCATTGGATACACCCACTTGCACATGCAAACAAACAAAAAGGTATAAACAAATTAATTCAGTCCTCCTAAAGGCTGGAAAGAACATCAGAAAAAATGGAAGATGACTGCAGGTTTTTCAAATTATATCAGAGTGTCTACATTAAACAAAATACCTACACCAGATAAACATCCAGGATTAATTTATCAGTAGGACACGGAGAATGATGGATTATTCTCAAGCTATAGAAAATATTCCCCTTCCAGGGAATGATGCCACAAAGCTGTCAAAGAAAGTCAAGAACCTTGGCAGCTTATCTTCTCCTTAGACTGTGGGTAGCCAACCCAGTGCCTTCCAGATGTTGCTGGAACCAGAACTCTCATAATCCCTGACCTGGGGGTAAAGGCCAAACATGAAGCGGAATATACATAATAATTCAAGTTGCATTAGATATCTGAAGTTACGGGATGTTATAAATAACATCTCCAAAACAACAACAAACGTGTAAAATAAATACAGCTTCAGATTATTATAAATATGTCATCAATATTTCCTTAATTTTAAACCAGCTTTTCTCTGCTGCACTTGAAAGCTAAACATTTTAAGTAAATGTGAACAACTTGACGCATAAAAATACTTCTATTATCCCATATGCATGAAGGTTCAAAATAGAAGTAAAATTGGTTTTATCTGTGCTTTATAATACATCTGCTACAGCATTATTGAAGTGATGCTTCTAATATCTGCATAGACATCTTATAAGCTCTTTTATAACAATTCCTCCCCATTCTGACAGTATATCTTTGAATTGTCCCCTCCACTTAGCATATATATTTACTTTTTAAAAAATGAACAAGCAAACCCAGCAATAGATACTACCTTTGAAACACCAGCCAGACTTTTCAGAAGCAGGCATTTCATAGGCCCAAGACAGCTTCCTCCCTTCCCTTTTCTATTGATCTGCCTGGCATAATGTTGGGATATAAGTGAACTTTATATCTTGATCCATCTTCATTTTGTCTCAGTTAACAATTGCAAGCCTTAAACCGCTGTTGATCTGGGAGAAGGTTGTTGCAGCAAAATTGATGACCACTGATTCTACAGCAGGCTTCCTCAAACTCGGCCCTCCAGATGGTTTGAGACTACAATTCCCACCATCCCTGACCACTGGTCCTGCTAGCTAGGAATCATGGGAATTGTAGGCCAAAAACAGCTGGAGGGCCGAGTTTGAGGAAGCCTGTTCTACAGGAATCAGAGACATGATGAGCCTGCTTGCACGGAGATGCTAAACCATGGTTTAGCACTGTGTTCACAAGCTAGGATAAGCCTGAGTGAAAGCTGGAGCTGGCAGGCTTCCACTCCTCCTTGCTTTCTCCCATGTGGCCATGAGAAGGACTTCACTAGCATTCACTTTAAAAGAATCCTGACTTCTTATGTGTGAATCAGAAATTGTGGTTCAGTACAAACATGCAAAGAACATTCTGGGTTAGCTAAGCAGGCCAGCTTTGGAGGTGCCCTTGTTTAGAAAACAGTCAAGTGTTGGTTTTAAGCCACAGTATTTGGCTTGTGCATAAGGAGAAGAAGCCGGGATTCTCTGAAAGTGAAGCTCACCACTAGTGGTGTCTGTCTCCTGGCTGCAAGGTAGAAAGAGAAGGATGGATGAGTGCATGAGCTTGAGGCTTTGCCCAGGTTCTTTCCAGTAGCTCATGCACTTTGTGCTCATGGCATTCCCAGGCTCCTCTACAAAGCCCTGGCTCATGGTATAACCAGAAGCTAGAAGGCAGGGTTCACACTCTAAAAACAAGACACCCTTTCTGCTTATCTGTGATGAGGACACAACAGGTGATCAAACGGATGCAGCTGCCACACTATGTCTAGCCAGGCTCTTCTTGGTCACTGTTCATACGAAGGATGGTGCTACTGGTCCCTGACTACAGTAATACCTCCATGAACGTTCGCCTTGTCTAGCGTCCATTCCGGCAAACGTCCATGGCAAATCCGGAAGTACCAGGTTTGCCGCTCACGCATGCTCACGGTAAATCGTGCTCTGTGCATGTGCAGAAGTGCAAAACACTCTGCACGTGTGTGCAGACGCGGCACTTTGGCCTTCATCCTTTTCGGCTATTGGCCATGGCTCCAGAACGGATCCCGGACGCAAAACGAGGTACAACTGTACAGTTGTTGTTGTTGTTTAGTTGTGTCCGACTCTTCGTGACCCCATGGACCAGAGCACGCCAGGCACTCCTGTCTTCCACTGCCTCCCGCAGTTTGGTCAAACTCATGTTCGTAGCTTCAAGAACATTGTCCAACCATCTCGTCCTCTGTCGTCCCCTTCTCCTTGTGCCCTCCATCTTTCCCAGCACCAGGGTTTTTTCTAGGAAGTCTTCTCTTCTCGTGAGGTGGCCAAAGTATTGGAGCCTCAGCTTCAGGATCTGTGCTTCCAGTGAGCACTCAGGGCTGATTTCCTTAAAGAATAGACTTGATCTTTGACTACAGTACCCTGATGTAATTTAGGACTAACCAGGGTTCCTGCATCTTCAATAGTTGCACAGAAGATAGAATTTCAGAAGGTGCAGCTTTTACTTCCCTGTGCATGACAAGCAGTACCTCTCCAAATTCCTGGTTTGACGCAACTCTTTAAGGAAGGATGGGCAATCTGTGGCTCTTCATATGCTGTTCCACTCTGCAGCTCCCATCAGGCCCGCCAACACAGCCAATGGTTGAGGGATGGTGGGAGTTATAGTTTAGCAACATCTGAGGGCTATTTAAAAGGTATGGGAGCCTGCCCTGCCCTCCTTTGCTCCCTGATCTCAGCTGCACTACAGCTGAGGTGAGAATTACAGGGCTCCTTGGGAGAGAGGGCTCCATTTGAAAACTGTAATCCAGCACCAATGCCAAAAGAGAAAGCATATAAAGAAAAGGCTATAGCAGAGGTGTTAAGCCTCGGCCCAGTATACCTGAAGGAGCGTTTACACCCCCATCATTCAGCCCTGACACTGAGGTCCAGCTCCGAGGGCCTTCTGGTGGTTAACCTGAGAAGTGAGGCTACATGGAACCAGGCAGAGGGTCATTCAGTGGTTAAAAGCATGCATCACCTTTGTAATATCTATGCAAAATGTATTTTTCTCTTTTGAATGCTGCAGATAAAATGCTGCGAGAAGTGAGGTTACAGGGAACCAGGCAGAGGGCCTTCTCAGTAGTGGCGCCCGCCCTGTGGAATGCCCTCCCGTCAGATGTCAAGGAAATAAATAACTACCTGACTTTTAGAAGACATCTGAAGGCAGCCCTGTTTAGGGAAGTTTTTTATGTTTGCTATTTTATCGTGTTTTTAATAATCTGTCGGGAGCCGCCCAGAAGGGGTGGGGATGCCCGGCCAGATGGGCGGGGTATAAGTAACAAATTATATTATTAATTATTATTATTATTATTACAAGAACACTAATGGAAGAGAATCAGCTCAAGAGGACTCAGAAATGGAGGCGCTCAATGCAGATTGCTTTTTCTGAACAGTCACATCACAGAGGCACATTCTGCATGGCGCTTTGATCTTCCTTCCACCCAGGACAGCATACCTACAGGAGTCTCAATAGGAGTCTCTTGCAAGCTCCACACTCTCTCGAACGGACTCTGTGTTTAAAGACATTTTCGACAGAAAAGCAGGTCCCTAATTACAGTGGGGTTGCTACCTTTGAGCTCTTGTGGGTCATTCACTCAGCCATTTGAGTTGGGAATAATTGGTCATAGCAGGGGAAAGGACTGATTAAATGGTTGAGATGTAAGCCTGCAGAGTTTGCTAAGCAGGAAAAATCAGAAGCAGGACAAATCTCAGATAGAAATGTTCTCCAATATTTGACAGGTGAAAATCAGTTTGCTTCACATTAAAGCAAACAAGTGCTGCAGCGGCACCATGAAGTGAATAGGCCTCTGCTCAGAAGCTTAGCGGCATAGCCAAGGCCACTGTGAAATAACTACGGCGTGTAAACCACAGTGTCATTTCTCACTTCCCCTCTATTAATTGGCCATCGCATTATGTTGTTACGTGGTGTTCTTCCTTTTTGGTTCCAATATTTTCAACCAGTGTGGACTGGTTACAGTGTAGGAAGATTTACAGCTCAGTTGGTTAGAGCATGGTCCCGGTAATGGCTAGGTTGCAGGTTCAATCCCCATATGGAATACAGTCGTGCCTTGGTTTTCAAACAGCCTAGTTCTCGAACATTTTGGCTCCCGAACAATCAAAATCCCGAAGTGACTGTTCCAGTTTCCGAACGTTCTTTTGGAAGCCAAACATAAAACGGGGCTTCCGCAGCTTCTTGCAGCCAATCAGAAACCATGCTTTGGTTTTCAAACGCTTTGGAAGTCAGGTAGACTTCCGGAAAGGATTCTGTTCAACTTCCAAGTTATGACTGTACCTGCATATTCCTACATTGCAGGTGGTTGGACTAGGTGATCCTCAGGGTCGCTTCCAACTTTACAATTCTATGATACCAAGACATGAGAGACGAGGGTTCAAATCCCCACTCAGCAATGAAGCTCACTGGGTGACCTTGGGCCAATCACTGCCTCTCAGCTTAACCTACTTTTGAATTATGGTGCTGGAGGAGACTCTTGAGAGTCCCATGGACTGCAAAAAGATCAAACTTATCCATCCTTAAAGAAATCAGCCCTGAGTGCTCACTGGAAGGACAGATCCTGAAGTTGAGGCTCCAGTACTTTGGCCACCTCATGAGAAGAGAAGACTCCCTAGAAAAGACCCTGATGTTGGGAAAGATGGAGGACACAAGGAGAAGGGGATGACAGAGGATGAAATGGTTGGACAGTGTTCTCGAAGCGACTAGCTTGAGTTTGGCCAAACTGCGGGAGGCAGTGAAGATAGGGGTGCCTGGCATGCTCTGGTTCATGGGGTCACGAAGAGTCGAACACGACTGAACAACAACAACAACAACAACTGCATAGAGGATGAGAATCATATACACCACCCTGAGCTCCTTAGATAAAAAGATGGGCTATAAATACAATAAATAAACATAATAAAGTAATACATGTTTCCATAAAATATATGCAGCACATTGACCACACCTCAGCTGTGACTTAAACCACACTGAGAGCCTGAACAAATTACCTAACACCAAACAGATCCTTCTAGAAGCAGGACAGCCTACCTTGGCTGTGGCCATGGAGCACCAGCCATCACATCGTTCTGCAGTCTGCTGCCAAGCAGTCCTACACCAGCAATTCTAGGCAGCAGGCAATTTGACACATTTTGGCCACAACAGATAAGTCCACATACAGCGTCTTGCTTCCAGCATACTCAAGAAACATTCTCCAATTTGCCATTCTGCTAAAACCAAAATGCATGCTCTCCTAGACGGTTAGCCTTCACATTTAAAAAAACGAACGAATTTTCACTCCGTAACTATTTAAAGAATTTGAACAGTTAGTAAAAACACCTGTATAATCATGAGAGCTGGCACAGAATCAGGACAGCTCAAGGCGGCCAGAGCACATGCCTGTTAAAAGCACAGTTGCAAAGCACATAAAAACTGTGGCAGCAATCCTACACACTGCCTTCTTCTCAAACGACAGGAATTGCATGGGGGCAGGGGGATGAATGGACAGGAGCACTGAGTTCCAGGTTTCTTCATTATTATTTTTTACCCCCAAGCAACCTGGAATGATTTTTAGTCAGAATCAGAAAAGGACTGGGGAGAAAGGTTAATCAGCCTGTTAATGTGCACCTTTGTTTCCCTGAAAATTCGGATCTTTCTTTGGGTTTTTCAAAAAGGATGTGGAAAAGGATCACAAGACTCTTTGCAAAAACGCAAGTAGAGGCTTGGACACAATCCACTGTAAATGCATTAATAGGCATTCAGAAACCACCCCCCTTCAAGGGAATTTTGTCAACGACTTTCCAAAAACCGGGTGTACCAGCATTTCAATGGCAGGACAAAATTGTGGTAACTGATTTATCAAGTCCTAAAATTCATCCTTTTTATCAAACTACCCCAGGTAAGAACATGTGGGTATTCACAGGAAAAATCAGGCTGCTTCACTTCTCCCCCAATCTTCATATGACTCAGAGGGAGGATATGGTTTAGATTAGCACTACTGTATGTCCAAACCCAGCCTCATAATTTTGCTTCCCCCCCCCCCATGCACCACTTGTGGTAAGCCAATTAACAACTCCTGATAGTTCATGGTTTTTCTGGAATAAGGCAAACCATAAATCCAGGTTGTAAAGCTAAGTGAAACCATAACTTAGTTCTAGGCAACATGGCAGCAGGAAAACTGGGGAAGGAGCAAATCAGTTGTGAATTTTCCTGTGCATACCCATTCATTCTCACTTAGCCATGGTTTGGCTTAACATTATGTATGAGTTGAGACAGTGTCCAAGTGAGACATTTGTATTTCACTTGTACTTCTCAATCTATGGTCAGCTCTTCCCCAAGTCTTAACCAAGAAAGATAGAAAAAATATAAGAGCTCTCATTATTGTCTTAGAGGCAATCTAGATCTGCTTAATAGGATGTAAATTATGCATACTCCATTAAGTAAATTTGTTTTCATGTAACACCTACTGAATCTGCTCTTAAGAAAGCACACTTTTCAAATTTTACTCACAGCCAATATAAAACATACGAACCAAATATGACTAAGGAAAAGGGTGAGGGAAAACTGAGGGGGTTAAAAAAAAACCCTAGCAAGATACACAGCATGTGATACCCAGGAGCAGCTGGGTCTAATCATTTCTTATGTATCTAATGTTGCTTATTTAACACCTCCCAATAAATAATTATTTTTCCTATTCTGTGTTATCCCTCAAAGTAACAAGGTATCACAGACGCTGGCAATTTTCCTAGAGCAAACCTCTTCTGTTAATAAAAATTAATCCCTACATGAAATGTTTCTAAGTTTACAAAGTCAGAGGCTTTTGCTCTTCTGTCTAGGACCTACTTGCATGGTCACAGTTGGAAGGTGGAGAACGGGAACAGGAGCCAAGAGTATCTAAGCTGGGAACTGCAGAATGGGTCTGACTGCATCCTTACAGTAATTATATCATGCTATAGAGCTGCCTGCACTTTCTTTACCATGCTGCATAAAACTGCTTCCCTTGCCGTCTACTAGGAGAGACTCAACCAAATGTTTCCTCATTTTTTTCATAGGTGCTTTCCTTCTCAACCTAAAGATGTTTTACCTGCAGAGAGTTTTACCTACGTACACCTGTAGCTCAGTGGCAGCTCATTTCCCAAGGTCTCTAGAAGCTAAATATCCGAACAGCTCGGTGCTCAAATCATAATTCTAGTGCCCAAGTAGGCAAATTGAACTGGCAATATACACTCCCATTGTAAATGTCTTGTTTCTAGCCAAGTTTAAATGAAGAACTTTTTTTTTTTTAAGAGTCTGAATAGGGAAAGAACTTCCTGGAATTAATAAGGATCTGCATGGTTTGAATAATTCTAGTTTAACAGATTATTTTCCCCACCCTCCACCCGTTTAGCTAGCTTGTCTTAAAATAAATAAATAAATCCCAACATGTTTATAAAAAATGCATACTGATTTATTCTCACATGTGGAATTCCCCAAGACATACTCTCTAACATTCCTATTTGTATTTTAATGCCTGCATTAGTCTTCATTAAATATGAAATCGCGCTTCCAAAACCCTGGACATATTAGAAGAGCGGCAGCCCTCTCTCCTCCTTCTCCTACATTGTGTTAAATATTTCATAGTTTGTTAAGGGATAAAGCAAGAGATCACTAAACACAGCAAAAGCCTCGACACTTCTGTCGTAAATCAAAAGATGGAGGGGGAAAGGTTGCGCACTCCGTTCACTGGCAGCAAACCAAAGGCCCGTCGTAGGAGAAGGAGAAGAGAAATTTATTGGTTTGTTTTTGTTTTGTTATGTATTGTGTTACAGGCCACCCTGATCTCTGCTGAGTGGTAGCAAGATTCCAGGGGTCTTGGCACTTGACCAGGGTTCATGTTTCCTTTGGAAAGGCACCGTGGAGGCTGTGATGTCTTTATGATCTATGGCTTATTTACACATATATACAATCTGAGCCTAGATGGAGCGATGGCAGAGCACTCACTTCCTGTGAGGGGTCTTTCTTAGCAGCACAGCATTGGATTCAGAGGCATCCTAAGCCCCTGTGTCTTCTCTGCAACAACCTGCTCCAGCCAAGCAGCCAGCATAGCTGCTGCCCTTCAGGCTCTGCATGGAGTTCAATCCACTTCCTCCTCTTCCTACTTCCCAGCAACCCTTGCAGGAAAATGACTCCTCAGTTTAAAAGGGCACATGTCTTCTTGTGGTGACAATCCCACCCCATTCCTCCTCTGTGCTGGCATGTCTTCTGCCTGGCCGATGGCTCCCGTTATCAAACAAACCAAGACTTTATCAGCCTTTCATGTCCCCCAGCGAAACTTTGCCAAGCTGGCTTCATGAGGAAGCTAGTTGGTGTTATCACAGCCCTTGGATGTAGAGATGATTGCATACCCTCCAACATTTCTCCGATGAAAATAGGGCCATCCTATTCAACAACAACAACAACAACAACAACAACAACAACTTTATTATTTATACTCTGCCCATCTGACTGGGTTGCCCCAGCCACTCTGGGCAGTTTCCAGCATACTATAAATAAATGAATAAAACATTTAACATTTAAAAACTTCCCTATACAGAACTGCCTTCAGGTGTCTTCTAAAGCTTGCATGGTTATTTATCTCTTTGGCTCAGGGGGGTCGCATAACTCCAAGGAAAATAGGGACGTCTTAAGGAAAAGCAGGACATTTTGGGATCAAATCAGAAACTGAGACAGCTTCTGTAAAGCCAGAACTGTCTCAGGAAAATAGGGAGACACACTGTTATTGGGGTGTGTGTGTGTGTGTGTGTGTCTCACCCTCCCTAAACTCATAACAGTGCAGAATGCACAAAAAGTATACATTTCCTACAAAAGAGACAAGGAAGATCTCCTATGATCTTCAAATGAAGAACCGTATACACATTTAATAAATTCAGATTAAAACTACATTCTCCGCTATCGTTTCTGCTTCTAACAGCATCCTTCCACACTGGGAGTTTCCTACAAGCTTTTCCAGCCTGTTTCCAGCAAACCAGGAGAAGGCCAAAATGAGAATCACAGATTTAGTTTCCACAGCAAGAAATGATTCCTTGTCTTGCAAAGCAAATTCAGCGACAGCAGCTTTTTGGAGGCCAAGAAATAAATAAATAAAAAGGAAATCAATAGAAAGCCCACACATGAAAATAACCTTTGCTCCTTAACGTGCAAAGATTCTCAAGGTTACTTTTTTCTATTTATAGCTTGCCATGAGCTCCCCGAGAGCATCTAAATTTTGAGGGGTGTGAGTGGGATTAGAACATATTTAAGCATTGATGTGTGTCACTCTGTCAGTCTAACCTACCTGACAGATCGAATGGGAGGTCTCTCTCTGTAAGATGTCCTGAGCTCCTTGGAGTAAGGATACAATATAATATTTTAAATAACTAATTATAAATATAAATGGGGCTTCCCACCATAACAACTTAAGCGACAAGTAGCAAGTCTCACTCAGGCAGCAATCCTAAGCACAGTTATTTGATCCCACTAAACTCAGTGGGGTTCACTTCTAAGCAAACATACTTTTTTTATTTAATACAGCCTCAGTCTCCATACCTCCTGGGTGTAAAGTTAGAACAACAATAAATTGGCTTCGCAGGTATACCTGCTCTCAGAGACAAGCAGCCTCAGTAAAAGGGGGAAAGCAGGCTCCATATCCTTTCCAGTGGGATTTTAATGCTCACACAGCAAGTTAGGGATGCCCAGCATTTTATGGTCCAAAGGCACATTTGGAAGTTTAAGAAGCTGTTGAGGGCGCCACATAGAATTCATTTCACTGAAGAAAAACTGGCAACCTTCAAACTCCAAAGAAGGTAAGGATAAGGTCAAGGTGAGAAGTCCTAGCAACCCCAGTATCACCCAAGGAAGGCTCATCTCCATTTTTTTTTAATTAACAAGGTCCTGAAACATGCAGTCTTCTGCCTTGACTTGCGTGTTGTTTTGATTCTACAATGTGTCCTGACCCAAAAGCAAAAAAAAAAAAAAAAACAATTGTACTACAAAAAAGCATTTTATTTTGGTCACCATTTCGCAGGTTGATTTTTAAAATTCTTTTTATTTAACATAAAAACCATTGCTATCAGATACATCAGGAGGAGGGACTTAAGGCATCATAAACAACATTTACAATGATAACGTCTAAGAAACTTGAATCATTATTTATTATTTTTTCAAAATTGTACAGCCAGTCTTATTAGTATGAAAAATAAAATACTCCTTTCTGCATATAAATAAATGTGTTTTGCTTGTGTCTTAATTACTGTACATGAATTTGATGCACAAATTTCTCTGCAATGGCATTTTCCAAATGTTTACTGCATCGGAGGTCAACACACACCTTAAGTCAAGTAATGGAAGCCACATTACTATGGTGCAATAATTGTATTTTCCTCAGCTATGGTATTGATCTCCTTGAGAACCTTATCCCACTAAAACAGGCATAGGCAAATTCAGCTCTCCAGATGTTTTGACATACAACTCCCATCACCCCTAGCTAACACGACCAGAGGTAAGGGATGATGGGAATTGTAGTCCCAAAACATAAGGAGGACTGAGTTTGCCTATGCCTGCCCTAAAATCTCCCCCTACCCGCAGGTACTCCCACCACTTGTGCTATTTTTTAAGGAAAAGATGTGCTGGAGCTCACCATGATCTTCTCCCTTGTTCTCTTAGAAAGGCAATGGTGCCCACCTGAGAGGTGCTGCAGTTGAGATGAAAATAAGTCTTGCCCACCAGAGTCATATGGATAAACTATTGTTCTCATGTGTTGCAAAGGCAGAAGCTTTCAGGCCATGGTCTGAACTAGGCTGAGTTGTTATTAACCTTGGGCCATGAACATCTTTGAGAAACCATCACCACTACCACGGGAAGAATCATTCAGTTTTTCCCCAGTCGAAAAGGGTCAGACAAGCTCAACTTGCTGTTGTAAAATCTGCTGCACCTATACTGCTGGGTTAGACCAAAGGCCTACCCAAAATTCTGTTCTCACGGTGGCCAACCAGCTTCCAATGAGAAAAGCCCATAAGCAGGACGTCAGCACAGCAGCACATTCCTGTTTGTGTTGCCCAGCGACTAGTGGTCACATGTATGTCGCCTCCAATATGGAAGGTCATATATATATATATATATATATATATATATATATATATATATATATGTGACTAGAAGTCATTGATAGCCTTACCCTTCATGTATTTGTCTAATTCTCTTTTATAGCCATCCAAGTTGATAGCTATCTGTGGTAGTGAATTTCATAGTTCACCCTAGGTCATGGGTAGGCAAACTAAGGCCCGGTGGCCAGATGCGGCCCAATCGCCTTCTCAATCTGGCTCGCAGACGGTCTGGAAATCAGCGTGTTTTTACATGAGTAGAATGTGTCCTTTTATTTAAAATGCATCTCTGGGTTATTTGTGGGGCCTGCCTGGTGTTTTAACATGAGTTGCTTTTATTTAAAATGCATCTCTGGGTTATTTGTGGGGCATAGGAATTCATTTATTCCCCCCCTCAAAAAAAAAATAGTCCAGCCCCCCAGAAGGTCTGAGAGACAGTAGACCAGCCCCCTGCTGAAAAAGTTTGCTGACCCCTGCCCTACGTGAATACTTCCTATTTTGCTTACATTAGTGGAACACAATGATTGCTAGACAAAGAGGTGTCACAAAGCATTGCATTATGCAGGCACTGCACAATCTTTCCTATTCATGTGCCAATGAAGGAGATTGCAAACCTTGGTTTTAAATTTTGGCAAGGTTCTTTTCACGTTTTAGATGTGCCATGCATCTAGCTCATTGAATATTTCATCAGTGTCATGTAAATACAGTATAACCCTGAAAGATGCTTTATAACACACAAACCTGATAGATTCATTTACACATGCAATTTCAATTCGCAGTGATTTATTCTGCCGAAGATGCCAACTTAGAGAAGTACGAGCTCTGAACAAAGCAGTGCTTGATTCATATCCAATGGAAAGAAAAGCTCACAACTGCGTTCTTATATAAATTTTAATCACAGTGAAATGAGGTCATTTCCCTATGTAGCAACATAAAAATAAACACTCACCACTGACTAACATAGATAAAAGATATGTCAAGGGGAAACTTATTACTCTACGAAAAACGGGGTAACTCTATATGGAAACAGGCATAAAACTATGTACCTTTCACCAGACATCTTCTAGGCTGGCAACCCAAAAGATGCAGCATTTTAACAAACTGGCTAATACAATTTTATCAACAGAACATAATGCTATTTTAAAGTAAATATAATGTTTGTATTCCTATAAAAAGTTATTTTATCAATCCTAATTTTCAAAAGCCAATATTTTGTGTCTATTGTAGCTATAGTGCACTTCATCAAAACTTTTGTGCTGCCATTATCACACTGGAAAATTATCATCCAAGAAGCCCTTTGTTCCATGTGAAGAATGCAGCTAACTTAAAAATATGAATGATTACACAAGGGATAGTCAATGTGGTGTCCTTCAGATGTTGTCCACTCCCATCAACCCAAGCAGACACAGTCAACTATCAGGGAATGATGGGTTGTAGCCCAACACCTAAAAAGCACCAAACAAACAACCAGATGTTTTGAAGTACAACTCCCATTGGCCCCAGCCATCTGGGGGGCATGTTGAATCCAACTGAAGCCCAAGGTATTTTCTAACACGATATATATTTCCCTAGAGCGATGGGACAATCAAAAATATGCACAGATATGTGCCTCTGCATGCTGACTGCCACCCACCAGCCATTCTTTGTGGCCTGCCAGAACCTTATTTGCATAGGTCCAAACAGTCTTACAAAGTGCCCGCTGGCCACATGGCCTGTGAGAAGTCCTCAGCCTGGTGGTTCAGAAGTTCTGTTAAGCATGGCAGTAATGTAATTGCATGCTATTGACAGATTTTTGATTAGCTTTCTCTTTATTATTCAAAGAAGAAATGTTCAGGAAAGGGTGTGACTAATGGAATAGCAATGGGATAAACCCTAGTTCTGAAACCCTAGATAGCATCAAGATAATTCTGAGCTAGATGAACCAATGGGTCTGACTCAAAATGGCAGCTTACTGTTTTCTGTCGGAATACGCTGCGTGGATCCGTCAAAAGATCCGCGGTTGTTCATTTGTTTTAATGGGTTTTTGAGAACTACTTTTAGTATCCTTACGCGTGAAAGCAAAAGTGAAAGTAAGAATGAATAGTTGGTTTACCAATAAGATTAATCCGCCTTTAATTTGTAGTTCCGGCAATATTTGAAGTTATCAATGAACGTTAAGTCTGCTTCCCGCCTTTTTGGAGGGCAGCAACAGTGGTTTTATTGGTTGAGGCATCGATCGTGATGTCACATCTGTTCCCTAATAAAAGGCTGAGGCTCCCCGCTTAGGCACGTTTTATTCTTTTGGGAACTTTTACTTTCAGTTCAGGTCAAGTTTAGTTTAAGGGATTTTGGGAGCGGGCTGGTTGGGTTGGATGGGTTTTGCTTTTAGTTAGGTTCAGTTCGCGGAAGATATTCGGTTTAGCCTTAGTTAGGTTTTTAGGTTTAGCCTAGGGCTAGAATTGCGGAAGATATTCGGTTTAGATTTAGATTAATTTAGTATCGCGTAAGAATTGGCGCGCAGGGACTTAGAGCTCAGGGAAACTTAGCTTAGGGCCACAAGACGAGCCTACGCGGGTTTTGCCAAAGCCGTAAAAGAAAGATCTGGTGTCTGTCGTCATTTGGGGAAAAGGGGATAAAGGTTTTAAGAATTTTTATTTCAACGCAATGTCCTTGGTTTGGTTTACATGGTTCAGATACAGGGCGTCCTTTGGTTTTCGAGGCATCCTTTAGTTTCCAAGGCGTTATTTTAGTTAGAAGGCATTCAAGAACTCACACACCTTCGGAGTCATTTTCCGTCTTACTCAGCTTCCTTCAGATTGTGAGACTTGGCCGGCGCCCGTGCTCATAAGCACGTGGAACGCTGGCCGCTTTTCCCCGCTACTGGTACCTCGTGCATGGGCAACCTAAGTTTGTGCACGAGGAGCTCCAGCACCCGAACCCCGACAGTTTTCCTATCAAAGACATCCTTAAATGAAAACTTTAGCAGACAAGGGAGGGAGGGAGGGAAATAATGGGACAAAAGAACAATGTCAGCAAGTGATGCCTTCTCAGCAAGACAGAACCTTGTAGCTAGATAATTCAACATCACAGCACACCTGTAACTTTTCAAAAGGACAGACTGAAAGTGAATCAACATTAACATGCTTTACATTCAAATGACTTTCTCAGACATCTAATGAACATTTTGGATTTTTTTTTCCTTTTCACCCTATACACAGCTATAACAAGTAAAATCAAACGAGAAGAGACAGATACCGGTAAATGCCCAACCTAACCGAGAAACAACAGAACATTTCCCCTAACTACATTATTTTTCTTAGTCATCCAAGTCGTGTTTTTTTTTGGGGGGGGGGGTTGGTTTTGCTGGAGTTCTTCTTTTTCTAAAAACCTCGAGTGCACTACCTCACGTGAAACAATCATGTTTATTAAAATAAAGTTTTTGTTCAGACTCTTATTGTACGTCAAGAGGGTTGTATGCTCATATTTGCATTTCTAACAGGTTACTGGGCTGAGACAGTGAGAGTTAAAAGAATGAAAGTCACCACCAGACAAATGCAAACCAACAGTATTGAATCAACTAGGCATTAATTCAACACTGTGCACCTTCAGAAACTGAGCATGTTACATAAATAGCCTATTTATAATCTACTCCTCGACTAAATGTGATGATGCATACAGTATCACTATAAAAGTACAACAAACAGCCAGTTTTTAAAATGTAGAGCATATAATATCAAGACCAGCTTCAAAGGGTGGCAAGGCTGGGCATTTTCCAGGACCCCCCACACCAGGAAAGTGCCATTTTATTTGCTCAAGCTTTCCAAGAAGATCAGGTGCACCCTAAGTGAATTATTGTTTTGCATATCCTGCCTCTTCCAAATTAAGGGCACCAACTTAAGCTGCTGTGCCCATGACCCCCTCCCTCTAAAAAAAGAAAAAAGATCAGGCAAGTCCTGTATGAGAAAACCAACACTTTAAATGAATTACAGCAGAAAGGGCAGAATATGTTGTACATTAAGAGGTCCTTGAAATAACAGTGGTGAATGAGACACAAAAAGAAGCTCGATAGAATTTCGCAAGGAAAGTGTTCTAGAGTTGTGGCACCACCACAGAAAAGACACTGTTTCCCCAGGACATGAAGAACTGGCAAAGAGAGATAGGGCTTTGATTGACCTTCATTCCAGGGCAAGCCTATATATATATAAGACCTGAAGAAAATAAGGTGGTGGTTGTTTTTAATTATTATTCTCAATAGTAAGCATACATGCAATTTCAGAAGCCCTATCAGTTTGGGAAACTCAGATAATCTCAGCAAGCAACTTGAAACCCATGGCAGCATTCATTCCAAGTTCATTTGGAGTAGAATTAAGTCTCTCTCCGAATTTTGCACATTTAATCCCATTCGTTCCCCTTCCTTCTGCACGAAGAGACTCCCATGTGCAAAGTGCCTTTCTGGATACAGTATAGTATGAATGCATGCATAGGAAAATGCTTCACGGAATGTGAAGTTGGGAAGATAAGAATATTACGCCTTGCGCCTGTGTGTGGACACAGCACCGCACTCCTACCACCTCTTTGGAGTCCACAAGGAGGGGCTGATGGAGACATCTCTCCCCTCAACAGATGATCATCACTGCGCAAACCAACAGCAATATCTACTCAGAGCGGAAGACCGAGTCTCATATGCAACTGCGTAAGTAGCCTACAGTCTGCTACTGTGCATGAAGATATATGAGCCATTGTCTGCACAGGCCACACGGATCACTCTCCCCTCTGATCATCCCTTTGGCAGTCCACTCAAATGTATCACAATGAAAAGACACCCTCTCATTTGTTCCCATGGTCGAAAGGGGGGGGGGGCTAAATAAACCTACCACAGACATAATGACAATATAGGATAACTGTCTCTCTTCCAAAATAGGACAACTGTCTCTCTTCCATATCTGCATCTTATTGGTACTATATATTACACTAGCCCTGATTCACACATGCTTTTGATATTACTGCATTTAATCACACACAGCTGCAGCTTATGAGAACTCTTAGAAAACAAAAAGGGGTTTTCTGGCAAAACCTTTGCTATTATTTACCCCTATACCATTAGCAGTGTTTTCATCATGGGGTGGGGTGGGTATGACAGGGCAGAGCAGACACCAGTTGTTGTTGTTGCTGCTGCTGCTGTTGTTTAAATGGAGTATCAATTTGTGATAACTTGGAAAGAACACAGATGTGCACGAGGCTATGGACACACCATGAGCACGCATTGAATTCTGTTATTTAGTTACCGGTATCTGCAATGTGTGTACCACTTAATACAGCAGTCCAAGTGGTGTACAATGAGGTCACAAAAGATACACTTGGTTAAAATTAACTAAAACTAAAAAGCCAATCTTTAAATACCTGCTGAAATTTTAAAAAGTCTTCACCAAGTGCATGAAGTTCGGCAAGGAGGGGATATGTCTGATCTCAGCCACAAATGAGCTCCACAGAACTGGGCCCACAATCCTGAACGCATGTGCTTTTTTAAAGTGTATGTGACTGAAGTACCGGGTATATCAGAGTAACACCTGAAACCAAATACATTTGCTCACCTGCCCCCTTGTCACCACTGCTGCTGCCTCTTCATTCTACTGTGTGTGTTCACATGAACATCCCTGGGACCTTCTGTATACTTGTGATGGAGAAGATCCTGGTTTCTTCTATCCACTAACACCTCAAGTAGCAGGTAAGGTGAAAGAACTTTGTGGCAAGACCCTAGAGCAGGGATACAGCCAAGGTGGTGCCCATAGAAGAGAAGAAGAAGAAGAGTTTGGATTTGATATCCCGCTTTATCACTACCCGAAGGAGTCTCAAAGCGGCTAACATTCTCCTTTCCCTTCCTCCCCCACAACAAACACTCTGCGAGGTGAGTGGGGCTGAGAGACTTCAAAGAAGTGTGACTAGACCAAGGTCACCCAGCAGCTGCATGTGGAGGAGCGGGGACGCGAACCCGGTTCCCCAGATTACGAGTCTACCACTCTTAACCACTACACCACACTGGCTCTCTCATAGGGGATGTTGCAATAGGACACCTATCATACTTGACCACAAGTCACACTTGCTGAGTACAACCAACATCTGGAGAGCATCAGCTGCCTTAGAGAGCTGCTACAAGTCAGAGCAGACAATAAATGGGCAAATAACCCGTAAGTTCCTAGAGTTTCTGTTACTAGAGGAAAAAAGCACCCCACACCTATTGCTTGAGATGGAAGCACCCTACCTTAGACAAAGAGGCGTAAAATGCTTGGTTCCCCCAGAAGGAGGCAATGGAACAGCCAGCCAGTAGCTGCATCATCGACCAGCTGCAAGAGAGAGCTCAATGCGCATTCACAGCTCTGTGTACCTCTTTTGTATTTTCCCACGATGGACTTCAGATACTTTAGATCGGGGTTGTGTATGAACTTGAAACTCCCTTCCAGAAGTACGAGTAATGCAAAGTTAGACTAGAAGACATCCTATCATTTCAAAGTTAAGGTTGTCCATTGCCCATCACAATGAAACCCAAAGTGAACCCAAGGTGCTCTTTCTAGGCAGCTGCAAATCAAGGCACATTCTTGGAATTAAAATGGCTGTTGACTTTTTTATTATGCTATGTGTAATATGCTGCTGTGCATTAACAAATATTAATACCGGATATTTGTTTTAGCGAGATCTTTCTCCTCTGAACTTCGAGGCCTGACTTGGAGAATGTGTACACATGCATCTTTTTTTTTTCAGGGGACAAAACCGTTTGCGTATTTTATAAAGCACAGCCCTACGGCAGGCGTAGGAGTTTAAAGTTGATTGGGGTTTGGAGGCGAGGGGGCAAGGCAGCTTCAACCTCAAAGAATCATCAAAACATGATTCAAACATGTCGTGCCCTTGATATAAACAGAAATAATTTTAAACCAGTAAGTATGCGAAAATTATGTTGGACAAGTCTGCATTTCTCCGTTTCTAAGGGAAATAAATTTCATGCTTTCCTATTCTGTAATCAAAAATGATGGCATTGTGCCAAGGCTGGATGTTAATCCAAAAACTTTACTACAATCAAAGGTCAATCCATTATTATCCATGTATTTTAATAAAAGGTTCCTGCTCTGGCAGCTTTGCGAGACACTGAGAAAGGTGGGTGGTGGGGAGAAGAGAGGGAGACAGAAATGCTACCATTTATCAACCCAAACAAGGACTTAAGTGAATACCAACTTCATTCCTGGAAATGCATTTCTCTCTATTTGCACACATTTGCCTCTTACTTTGGCACTATAAGCTCCAGCAAGACTTTTGAGCCCTGGCGGCAATCCAAGCTGCAGATGGTTTGAAATGCAGCCTGAAATCAGTGTGTGGTTGATGAAATACTCCTTACACCTGATCCCTACTTCACACCAGGCACCAACACACTAGCTGAACACTACCAGTCAGAAGAAGAAGAAAAAGCTTTGTCAGGCATCTTAGTATCTGGAAGTCTCTCCTCAAGGCATTTGGTAAAGCCAGATGGCCAAAACTGGGGGGAAATGCAGTAAACTGAGAAACGAGCACTTGATTAGTTAGATTGGGGAGGGGGGAGAGAGAAAGCAGGAGGGTGGTTAGTTTTGTGGTATATTTTTTTAATGGTACATGGTTGTTATTGTTTTTAAAAGTGGGGAGCTCTTGCAAGTTTGCACACGGGGGAGTTCATTTTATGTAAAACAGCAATGCTTTTTAAATAGGCAACCTGTTTTGGGAAACACACCTTTTAAATTTCTCACAATTATACACACGTTTCTGGTGATTTCCCTCCTATAAACTCATAGCTACTGTAGGTGATTTAGGGACAAACAAAAGTAGCCGCACAAAAATTCTCAGCAGTGATATACAAAGCAATCTCTATTTCCCATTTGCTGCTCACATGCCTACTGGGGTTGCTTTAAAGAGTCTTAGGGTCCCAAAGAAATAAAATCTCAATGCTGCATGCATTTCATATCCACAGACGTGTTATTGAAATAACATCTTTGCAATAAATTTGCTCCCATGACATGATTACAACCTATACGCTTGTTTCACTGTATTGCGCACAGCTTCAATCTGAAGTTGCAGTTGTTTCATCCGAAAAGGCAACGAAATGTCATGTGACTTAAGACAACATTCAAAAATTTCCCCAAAGCAAACAATAGGCTAGAACTGAAAACCCAACACAACTGATCTGAACGTACAGGTGAGCAGGCGTATTCTAATGGGCAGTGTTCCTCCTTGGAACAGTTTCCAGGCTTCAAATTATAAACCCAATAACCATTCACAGGTAACTATGAACTGAAACACCACTGCTGATTTGGCACACTGCTGAAAATAGTTACTCCCAAGTGAAGAAAACAGAACGGATTCAACTCCAATAACCAGCTTTGATAGAATTGTTACAGATATATAAATGTCAAATCCTTTCATCTCGAACACAAGCCACCAAACAGAAGGGGCACCTCTTTCTTCTCATTGTTACCAATGATTTGTGCTACACAGCTAAACAATCCCATAACATATATATATATATATATATATTTAGCATGAGTTCTAAGCATACAGTAAATCATCCTGTTTTTGTGTGATGAGCACACATCCCTTTAAAAATATGTTTTTGCAGTCTAAGGCCATATATTCTATTTTACTATGGCAGCAAAATGTGTTTTGATGAACTTAGATTCATAGCATGCCTGAAATAACTACCGGTAGTCTGGGGATGAAGATTTGTCTACAATGCTGCTATAATTTCAATCTAAATTAGCATGGACAATTCCCCATCAGAAAGAAGAAATTACATGACACTTTCATTAATGTGTGGAGAGACATTTTTTGAGGGGGGGAGACACACCACATGATCTTTATATCAGATAAGGCTGAGTTTGCCCAAACCTAACATTTACATTCTAACACAAAACATTTTATTTCAGGAACTCAAAGCCAACTGCATGCATTCCGTATTCTGCAGAATATCTAGGATAGGTGAACCATCAGATAACAATGGCTTAAGTGCGTAGAAAAAGGCAGACATTAATTTTGTAACAAATCCTGAAGTCAACATTTCATCTGGGCACCATATAAGCATACTTTAAAAACAACACATCTAATGCCCATTTACACTGTAAATGTGCAGTGCAACCTTATTCATGTTTACTTGGAAGTAAGCCCCATTGTGTTCAGTGGGGCTTACGCACTTGCAACTATGTTTTATAATGGCAGCTTTCAAAGTGTGTAGATTAAATAATTTTTTTAAAAAAAACCTGGAGGAAAACATTAAAGATATACTGTACTGAAAAAGGCAAGCCACATTATGAGTACTTCATGTGTTACACATTAATATCTGCAGCTCTGCGTAATTTCTAATAACTGCACTGCCACTAACCTATGTATTGATTTTCAAATGGGAGTTCATATCGGTGCACATTCTGATTATATCATTTTGTTGAGTTCCCTCAACATTAATAGTGATATTCCTGGTATGGATGAAGTAATTTTGGCAATATATTATTATCTATTTCTGTGATAATGATCACTTTTACAGTTATTTGGTTACCAAAATATTAGTCTGACAGAAATGATTGCTCTGTATATTTTTTTTAAGTCCCATAATCTGATGAATAGCTTCAAGGAAAAGGTAGCCAGACATTGCCTGTCTGTGCTGCTTTAAAATCTCTGCTAAGATACTGCAGAAACATGTATGTGCATTCATTGTATTGTATATCCATTCTACAGGACCTTCTGTGCTCCTTCATGTACGTTTGTTTGGTTTGTGTGCGCACACGAGTACACAAACATGTGTGTAGCTACTAACCAAGGTTCCTTCTCTTTCTTTATAAGTAGCGAGCACTTATTTGCAAACCTTTCAAATACAACACAGTGCATGCTCATCCCATTATCAATGTTTAATAGAACCTTGGACCTGCAAGCACAAAAAAAACTCCCAAGGATTTTATTAGGTCATCTCTTGCCCTCCCTTAACCCCGGCCGGGCTTTCACATGTGTGTCAAATTAAAAGTTGGGAGTGCCCACAATGCCTTTCCTAACAGCAAAAAATTCTTTTACCACTCCAAACGCACACAAGCTCAGATCACCTTCCAAAGTCCCCTTAACCCACCAGGCGCAGGGCTGACACTATCCAGACAGTTCCTGTCGCGTAATGAGGGTGCTACCTGGGTACTGCTGGTTCATTTTAATTAAAACAATGTGTGTGTCTATACACACACACACACACACACACACGTACACCCCTTCTTCGTTCCCACCCACAAGCACAAATAAAAAGACAAAACCTCCCCCCCCCTCTTTTTTTGCTTTTAACACACAGCAGATTGTTAAATCCATTCTGACCTTGCTAGTTCCATTGATTGTCATTGTTACTATTAATAATGTTTTCTCTCCTTTAGCTGTTATTTGTTGGGCATTAGTTCTACTCCTTCATGATTCAAAGAGAGAGAGAGAGAGAGAAAGGGAGAAAGGAAGGAAGGAAGGAAGGAAGGAAGGAAGGGAGGAAGGAAGGAAGGAAGCATGCCTGTAATTTACGCCAATCAACTATCCATCATCCACTAAGTGCCTAATGGTATCATATCGACACTGCTGGAGAGCCCCAGGAAGTCCTGCTTTCAGTACACCCACCACCTACCTTGGTTTGGAGATGATGAGGGTAATAGTAAGTGTACTGAGGGTACATGGGTTGCTGTTCCAAGCGTTTGCCCATGTAGCTGGAATCTTTCTCTCCGATGCAGGGAAACTCGTTGACAAGACTGTAGTGCCTCAGGCCTTTCTTCCGCTTAAACCCCACTATTCCTGACAGTACTGATAACTGGTGAGAGGCGCTTTTTTTTTTTTTCTTTTGTCCAGACTTCCTCGCCTTCTAAACCGCTCGCTAGTTCCAAACACAGCAAGAAGCAAAAAAAAAATAAAAAATGAAGGTTTTGTTTTTTAAAAAAATAAAAACGAAGAAGAAAAAAATCGCAGGAGGAAGAATTTATAGCTTAGAGAGATATAAATATATTGTTGCGCTCTTCTTTCCACCCCTCCTCCCTACACAGCAGGATTTTCCCTCCCTCCCACCCGCTTTGGCTTTAAGTAATGTCAATTGCCAAGTAATGTCAATTGCCAAGGGGGGATTCCGGCTGGAGAAATCAGGAAGACCGGGTTAAAAACTCAGGATCTCTGCAGATCAGCGTCCTCGCAGATCCTTCTCTCCCTCCACCTTTCCTCCCCTCTTTTTTTCCAAAAAGGGGGCGGGGAGAGGGTTTTGTTTTGTTTGTTTGTTGGGGGGGGGAGGGCGAAGAAAAAGAAAAAAAGAAAAGAGGGGAAAAAGCGCCTTGGCTTGCGAGAGAGCCTAGTTGCTGCTGCCTCCCTCGCGGAGCGGCATGGTGTTTAAGGTCTCGCCTTGCCTTTCATTCAAACCCCCCCCCTCCTTCCTTCCAGCCGGTGGGTGGGTGGGACTCCACGGCCAGCCTCTCCCCTCGAGAAGCAGGCGCAGTCCAGAAGGCTGCAGTATTTCCTCCAAGAAGGCTCGCTCCAGCCCCTGCTGCAAGCAAAGCCCCGCTTCCCTCTGCTGGCTATCGCACAGAGCAGAGCGCTTTCTACAGCAACGCTGCTGCTGCTGCTGCTGCTAAAACCGAGGGAAAGGAGGAGGAGGAGGAGGAGGAGGAAAGGAGGGGAGGGGGGGACCTTAGCGATCGCATTTCTCTGCCTTCTCCCCTGTTTGCAGACTTTAATCTCAAAGTTGCCCGTGAAAACAGCAGCAGCAGCAGCAGCAGCAGCAGCAGCACGGTAGCTGCCGTTTCAGAAGCAAAGTCAAGCCAGGGAAAGAAGAATTCCTAATCAATCAAATCACAAAACAATGCTCCATTTGTAGCCAGAACACAAGTTCAACAACTTTATGTTTTCTTTGGTTCTGAACCCGTCACTTGTCTCCCGTTACAACATTATCCTACAATCTTTCAGCGGTGGATAATAATGAATCGTGTCAGTATGCAGCAGCCTTTCCCAAGCTTTTAACCATACTCTCTGCTCAGTTACTATGCCTTCAGAGGCTTCTGCTTTATAACCTGCATCTGAAAACAGTGATAATCCGGTTAAAGTCTGCTCTCATGATATTTTCATGACATGTGAAGGAACTTGCTGCTGCTTTCAGTTTTGCTATGTAGGCAGTAAAAAGTATGTGGCACAATATGCCCCAAGCCATTGTCTCCATAGAGACATTTAGCCCCCAGGGGAAGCACCTGTACAATACTTTAGAAAGGATCTTGTTTCCTACATAAATCCAGTCACGTTAAGGGGAAATGAATACCTATGGAATATGGGCAATGTAATAGCTTAACTGTATGGAGCTGGCCCATGGGGATCCATTTCAGATGCTCTTTTTGCTGGCCTTCACCCCAACTCCTTGTTAATTTCACAATACAGACTCTCAACACTAAACCTCTACCTTCTTTTGTCATGGCTGATGATCTGGTGGCAAATGAGTAGCTGAACCACAAAGCAAATAAGGAGCCTGAGAGCTGATCAGATGGAGGAGCCAGCCAGAGTCTGCCGTTTTATGGGACCAGATGAATCCCCTTCACCTTTTGTATGTACAGTACATATCACCTGATTTTTGTTGAGCTGTCAGCCACAGTAGCACTCTATAGCCATGCACAGCAGTGCTGCTGAAGTTCAGTAGAGATCAGACCAGCAGCTATGGTGATGCAGAGAGGCTAGGTCCTGCTGCCAGAGTTTCCAATTCAATAACCCCAGCACTTTTACCACACTAAGGTAAAGGTAAAGGTAAAGGGACCCCTTACCATTAGGTCCAGTCATGGACAACTCTGGGGTTGCGGCGCTCATCTCACTTTACTGGCCAAGGGAGCTGGCATATAGCTTCCGGGTCATGTGGCCAGCATGACTAAGTCGCTTCTGGCAAACCAGAGCAGCACACAGAAACGCCGTTTACCTTCCTGCTGGAGCGGTACCTATTTATCTACTTGCACTTTACCACACTAGTAGTGGAATAAAACTGTACCAAATGAGAGTGCCACTCCTTTCAACAGAGCTTGGCTCCTTGGAAATTACCCCTCTTCAACAAGCAGTAAAAGCTACAGTGCAAGAAAATGAGTGATGGGTTAACCCACTGCCACAGCACACGTCACGTTGAGTCAAAATACTTCAAACTATTTCGTCCTAAAGGAGGGGAAAGCTTGGCTTACTTCTGAGACAAATCTGTAACATCACAAGCCCAAAATAACATCCAGAACCACCTCCTTCTATAAACTACACATACCCATCTAGCTGGCAGATGCAGCAATGCTTCAGTCTCAAGGAGACAGAAGGTGGTTTCTCCAGTCTTTCTCTGCCAATTGAGTGTGTTGCACAGCAGCCTGCCAGTGGGCCCAATATCTCGGTGGATCTTGGGAAAGACAGTTTCCCTTAAGCTCAATAGCCCTGAGAGAAACACATCAGCAAAAACATCCATGCAATAGCTGTAACTGACATTGATAAACAAAGGGTAATTCTGATTACAGAACAGATTGCTGTATCTGGTTGGGTGTCTAGACTTGAAACCAATGAGAAATCATCAAGTAGTTGGAAATTCAAAGCCACAGGCTGGGTGTATTTCCTGGGAGATGAGGGTTCAAATCCTCACTCAGCCATGAAGTTCATTGGGTGAACTTGGGTCAGAAACTGTCTCTTAGCCTCACAGGGTTGTCGCACGGATAAAATGGGGAGGGGTGGGGAAACCATGTCTGTGAATTACAAATTAAGCAGCTAACATCACCTTATCACTGAAGGCTACGCAAGTGCCTCTGATCACAATAAATAGACAAGCAAGCAAACCACTGCGGAAGTTCAGAAAAAGTAAAAAAACAAAGTTTATGTATGTCAACTCCAAAACTGGCCTTATGAGAAAATGTTACATTTTTAGTTACAGGTAGGTAGCCATGTTGGTCTGCCATAGTCAAAACAAAATTTAATTTTTTTTAAAAAAAAATCCTTCCAGTAGCACCTTAGAGACCAACTTAGTTTGTTCTTGGTATGAGCTTGCAACTAATTACCAAACTTAAAACCATGGAGAGACCTGGTCTGAACAAAGACATTGGATTCTTATCTCATTATACATGACAAAGCTATCTATAGCCATCTCACCCCTTCCCTTTTCCTGTAAGACCAATTGCAGTCGTTAACAGTCATCAACAGTTTTTGGTATCTGAAGAAGTGTGCATGCACACGAAAGCTCATACCAAGAACAAACTTAGTTGGTCTCTAAGGTGCTACTGGAAGGATTTTTTAAATTTTTTATTTTGTTGTTACATTTTTAGTTAGGGGCGGGGGCAAGAAGGGGAGGACATGACAGAGATGTATAAAATTAATCCTGGTATAGAGAAAGTGGACAGGGGGGCATTTCTTTCCTCCTCTCATAAT
Source organism: Lacerta agilis (assembly GCF_009819535.1). Classification (NCBI taxonomy): domain Eukaryota; kingdom Metazoa; phylum Chordata; class Lepidosauria; order Squamata; family Lacertidae; genus Lacerta; species Lacerta agilis. Next base: position 15,215,942 of record NC_046323.1, read on the forward strand.
AACAGGGCCCGGAGTCACCTATTTGAACTGAATGCTGAGAGTCAGGATGGACAAGAAGCTATACTTTTTCACATGGTGCATGGTTAAAGTACGGAATTTGCTGTCAAAAGATGTGGTGACAGGGACCAACTTAGGCGGCTTTTGAAAAGCTATTGAGACAAATCCATGCGAAACAAGGCTTCTTAATGGCTCTGAAACATGCTGGTTGTATACTCCCTCCAGGATTAGAGGTGACATGACTCTGAGTAGCAGTTACTGGGGAGAAAAAGTGGGAGAGTGGCGTTGTCGTGATGTCCTCCTTGTAGGCTTCCCGTAGGCATCTGTGGCTGACCACTATGAGAAATAGGATCCTGGACTTGAATGGTCTGAGCCAACAGGGCTCTCCTTATGGTATAGAATCATAGAGTTGGAAGGGAACACAAGGGTCAGCTGGTCCCAATACCCTAGCAATGGAATTTTTTGGCCATGTTGTTAAATCATAGCTGTATACCCGAGTTATATAAAAACCAACTCAAAGTTGTAATCAGCAATCACAACTAATCTTAGTAACTGGATTTCAAGATGAAAAACCTTGTGCTTCTACCTACCAAGAGTTTACCTTATTGTCTATACACGGGAGTGAAATTCTTTATACAGTATGACCAAACGAACAAACAAACGAACAAAAAGAAAGATTTGATTCCCAAAGATGCTAGGCGTTCTTAATTTCCACTGAAGTCACTTTATGGAATGGGGCGCTTGGTGAGTTGACAAATGGAATAAAAATGTGGATGTGATTTGAAGAAAATGTGAGCGACTGAAGGGGGAAATAAATTTTGGGGTGGAATGCAGATAAACAGTTATGAAAGTAAATTCAGATAATGGGAGCTACTCAAAGGCTGCTGGTGCTAGAAAATGTAAAAAAAAAATCCATCTGCAAAATATAGACATCAAAAATATCATCTGTGACTCAGGAGCACACTGCTTAAATAGAAATCCCTTCATTTTCTGCCCTGTGCATCTGAATAACAGAATCAAATTGTGAGCTCAAATAGAAGTTTGCCTGCAGAGCGAGCGCTAAGTGTCAATGCTTCAGCAAAGAAAAGGCAAGCTGTTCAGTCCCAGTAAGCAACAGCTGGCTAACTTAAGAACTTTCTTTCCCCGCTTTGGATGGCTACGATAAGCTCAAGAATGAACCCACTTGTGAGCAGCATAGGAAGCAAAAGCCCGCAAGTGAGTAGAATTCCAATGCACCTGAAAGTAGAACCTGACTCTTAATACCATCTGCACAGGGAAAGCTCATCATGCAATTGCCAGCACCATTTAATCCAACATTTTACTGGTGTATGGACAAGGGGCAAGTTGACTTCAAGGAGCAGAGCCAGTAAGGTAGAAATATGGGGAAAGTGAGTCCAGGATCTCCCCACACGGGATGCGGGCATGGAGAGGGTCGAGTGAATATACAAAAAGGCATTTATCGCTTATTTTTAAAAGAAGAAGAGTTTGGATTTATAGCACTCCAGGTACAAGAAGAAGAAGAAGAAGAAGAAGAAGAAGAAGAAGAAGAAGAAGAAGAAGAAGAAGAAGAAGAGTTGGATTTGATATCCCGCTTTATCACTACCCGAAGGAGTCTCAAAGCAGCTAACATTCTCCTTTCCCTTCCTCCCCCACAACAAACACTCTGCGAGGTGAGTGGGGCTGAGAGACTTCAAAGAAGTGTGACTAGCCCAAGGCCACCCAGCAGCTGCATGTGGAGGAGCGGGGAAGCGAACCCGGTTCCCCAGATTACGAGTCTACCGATCTTAACCACTACACCACACTGGCTCTCTTATCACTTGTGTTTAATTCATGTTGTTCTGCCGAGCTGCAAAGTACAAATCAAGTAGCTCAGTCAGTAGAACATGGGAGTCTTAATCTCAGAGTCATGGGTTTAAGCCCCCATGCTGGAAAAAACCCAACCTTGCTGGGCATTGCAGAGGGTTGGACTAGATGATCCTCATGGTTGCTTTCAGCTCTACAATTCTATTATTCGATGAAAAGCAAAACAAAGGGGCGTAAGTATGCAAAAAGACAGCAGTCAACCCACCACTTTTTTCCAAAATGGATGGGATAAGATCCACATTTCACCAAGACCCATCCTTCCATTTCTGGTTCCACCTAGGAGGCCAGTATCTTTAAAAATGAAAAATTGGCAGCCTTAGCCTCAGATCAGATTAACTTAGTCTCAGATCAAACAAATTAACTAAAGATGTCAGCTTTTATGACACATTGGGGAGCACAGGAAGTAATAATAATAATAATAATAATAATAATAATAATAATAATAATAATAATTTTACCCCACCCATCTGACTGAGTTGCCCCAGCCACTCTATGTATCCAGAGTATATCCAGGTAAAAGGGAATTATACCTTTACATATTCCCCCACCCACCCTTTCCATGATGAGCTCTGCCCTTTCTGAACTCAATAGTGGAACATTTCTGCATTATCTGCAGAGCTCATGGTAGATCTGCTTTGGCTCAATGTGTGGACCAATGGGAAGCCAGTATGGGCAGAAGTAAAGGTAAAGGGACCCCTGACCATTAGGTCCAGTCGTGTCTGACTCTGGGGTTGCGGCACTCATCTCGTGTTACTGGCTGAGGGAGCCGGCGTACAGCTTCCAGGTCATGTGGCCAGCATGACAAAGCTGTTTCTGGCGAACCAGAAAAAAACGCACGTAAACGCCGTTTACCTTCCTGCCAGAGTGGTACCTACTTATCTACTTGCACTTTGACATGCTTTCAAACTGCTAGGTGGGCTGGAGCTGGGACTGAGCAACAGGAGCTCACCCTGTTGCGGGGATTCGAACCGCCAACCTTCTGATCAGCAAGCCCTATGCTCTGTGGTTTAAACCACAGCGCCACCCGAGACTTCCGGCGAGGACGCCATCGCGGGCGGTCGTGGGTCGCTTCGGCAGCGAAGCGACTCAGGCCGGCCCGGGGGTAGGAGCCCCGCTACCGCAAAGCGGGGCTCCGCTAAACCGCGGGTCGAGCGTCCCGCGGCATGGGCTCTCCGGCGAGCCCGCTATGGTTCCGAACCCTTCCCCCGTTCCCCTGTAAAGGGGGAGTGGGGGTGAAGGGACCACGGAGCCGGGCTGTGGAGGTATGCCCCAACCGGACCGGCGAAGCGGCGGCCGCCGCTCGCGATGAGCGATATCGTTCTACCTGGCAGAAGGAAAATAAAAGAAGCCCGTTGGCCGTGAGTACGTGAACAATTGAATTTATCTTTGACATTTGGCGCTCCGGGAGATACGACAGATACACACAAACAACTTTTGCAGACCAAGATTGTAGACAGTTAAGAGGATACCAATCAATGAAAACATCGGATAGATTTCTTCCAGTTGGTCTGACTCTGCAAGCATTTCAGATTGCTTGGATAGAACAACTACCTTCCTCTCCCCCTCCACTGTTTGGTGTGTTCTCCTGAATGCCGTCAAACCAATTTGTGAAGTACAGGGGGAGCACAGGAAAGAGGGGAATCCCCATAGCACAAGCAGAAGTTCTTGCACAGAGCTTCAACTGATGGGGCTGGCTAGGTCAATCCTGCCCTTAAGCAGTTTTCAAGTGCCCAAGCTAAGAAGAAATCACTATGAATCCAACCCTCCTTTAAAGCAGGAGTGTAATATTCCAGAAGCATTATCCAACATCAAAATAACATCAAAGCTGTCTAAAGGAAAGCTAATGCAAAAATGCTCATCTTCAGCATCTGAAAGCAATCTGCCATCTACTAAAGAAATATTAGAGTTAAAAGACACAATACTCAGATAAGTATGATATTGAGCTTATATTTTGACACCGTCTTTATGCTTTTATTTTTCTTATTTAAGTGCTGTTTTCTAAAGAGTCCGCAGTGATGTCTGACAGTTTGTTTTAAAATGGGTTACAAGAAGAATACTGATTTTATTTCTAGTCTTGTCAACGAATTCAATTCAAATACTTTCAAACTCAGATGTACTAATACAATCTTGGGAATCTTGTAGTTCATACAGCAGCCTGTATAATAATAATAATAATAATAATAATTTATTATTTATACCCCGCCATCTGGCCGGGTCTATCCTCTCTCTCCACCTCCTCCCCAATTAATCTGACTCAAATCCCAGCAGCAAGATGCAACATGATCAAGATTCTAAAAATCAACAGCACCCAGAAGCAATAAAATCTGGTAACGAATAAGTCTCCCCATGAAGGGGGAGTCTTTGATGCATATGAGCTCTGAAGTGCAACATATTTAAAAGTAGCACTTTGTTTTATTGTAGTTATACTGAAATTCAGAACAGGACATTTGGAGGGCAAAATTCCAGAGATGGGTAGGATTCAAAGGCAGTGGTGTTTTCCTCCCCATCAACCAAAACTTGGGGTAGAGATTGCATGCCCCTTGGTAGAAGACCCTCTCTGACCCACTCTGCATTGCTGGAAGATGTTGTACCCTTGCTGTCCTGCCATTCCAATGTGATTTGGGAATAACAAAGGAGTTTTGAAAGCTCTGGGCAGCTTAGGACTACAATACCAGAGGACAAACTTCCTGTATATCAACCTGCCACTTTCTGACTTCATCTAGTTAGGGTCTCCAGCGCTTCAAACAAACTACTTCATATTCATTAATTCAAATATTTTCTGCATTACAATTGAAAGTAGCTCCTAGGACTTCCAGGTGAAATGAATGTGAATTTATTTCCTTTTGCAGTGGAACTTTGGGTGATTTTTAATTCAATTCAATTTTCATCTTAAGGAGCATTAGGAAGGAGGTCACTGATGCTCAGGGCCCCTACAGGAGTTCATTACAAGCCCAAGCTACTCAGTAAATAACTGCTGCAGGTTGACTGAAAAGGTGTGCTGTAAAACTTAAATATTTATTGTCTAGCAGACAGGAAGATATGTGCTCATGTGCTGGTGCTGCAAATGTGCTAATGCAAACTTCTCCATCATGGTTATCCCTAGTGTTTTTTTTACTACAACTTCCATATCATCTTATCATTGGCCAGTGCCAGCTGGGGCTGAGTTGAGTTAGCATATGAAAACATCTGGAGGGCACAGTATTCCCATCCCCGAACTAAAAAATGGGTGGCCTCTTGCAGTCCTTTTTCTAAAATCCCTCATGGTCCATTATTGTACAAAGGAAGGGGTCCATTGGCAAAGTAGTCCATTAGGATCACTTTACAATTTCATCCTTTTCAGTTACCCCACAAGCACTGTAGAAAGGCCAGCACTTGCAGCACTATGGACAGCCCTGGTGAGCAACCACTCCAGTGAAGGCTAGAGGTGAACTGAGGCCTGATGCACCTCCGTCTCCAGTACAACCTGCTAACTCCACCTCCCATCCCCATGTGGAGAGATAAGAGTGGAATGGTGTTTGCCCACCATTGGACCTGCCCATGTATGCAGCTTCCCAGCTTACTGTCCACTGTCCCATGCAACCATCAATGATTTATTTTTAGTAAAAGTTGCCCACCCCTGCTGTATAATATGGACAATGCACTTGTGGGTCCTTATTTTCTATCCTGTTCAATCTTTGGAGAAATCCAGAAACTTGATGAAAGGTTTTCTGGCCAACAGAACTAGACAACCTTGTCACCAAGCTCATAAAGCAAAGGAGGGAATCAAATCAAGTATCTCTTAATGTATAATTAAATGCCTTAAACATTCTTTTCCCCTTTCTCAAGATTTTCTGGGTAATGCTCTCAATGAAGTCCAACACTTCTCCCTGTTTGTTGTTGTTGTTGTTGTGTTGTTGTTGTTGTATTTGTTAGTCCCTTTATCCTGGCCCCAAGGCAAACCCAAAGTGACTTACAAAACCAACCAACCAACCAAACCCCTTTCTTCTCCTCCCTCAAGTGATACATTTACTACTCAGAAGTCCCCATTGGGCAGCAAGAAGAGCCTTCAACCCAGGTACGACTATAGGGATTGCAATCTTAGTTGGCTCCAGCTCATGCAGTTCTATAGAGATACTTCTAAGTAAAATCTTCCAATATGGAATTGTGCACCACTAATGGGTTGACCCGATATAAGCCTAGAAGTGTTAAACACAAATAAGTGAGCCACAAGTGCTTGGGTTTTGTGCCAACACACATCAATATTTATTTATTATGTTTGGGTTGCAATTTATAGCCCACCTTTTCTCTGAGGAGCTCAGGGCGTTGTTAGAACATGGTTGCTTCCTCCCCTCAAGTAATCCCCACAACAACTCTCTGAGGTTGGTTAGGCTGAGAGGAGGAACTTGCCCAAGGTCACCTGTGAGTTTCATGGCCGAGGGGGGATTTGAAACCCTGGTCTCTCAGGTCCTAGTCGAACACTCTAACCACTATACCACGCTGGCTTAGAAGTGTGTACCAGACATATCCAGACAGCAGTCCTGTTTAACACCCCAACCCAAACTTTGTCGCAGTCCCTTAAAACTTCAGCCAAAGTTTCACAATAGTTTTGTGCCACAAACTGAGAGTTTGTGCTCCAAGTGTGTACCTGATGTATCTAGTTGGAGCTCCCTGTTAACACCCCCCCTTGCCCTCCCCAAAAACATGTGGCAAAAACAAAACACCCAAGTACAAACTAGGATGTTTTGCTCCAATACAGCAACGTTGGTTTCTTTTTGGGGGGAAATAATAACACATTATTATTGGGTGTTTTTTTTTAACTGGCAGTATTTGTAAAATGAGAATCCTTCATGTTCACAGGGAGCTATTTTCAAGGTAACGTGTCAACTGAAATGCCATTTTCCCAATACAAACATATGCACAGTATTCAAGAACTATATATTCATGACTTAAAAGAGCCACAGTATTAAAGTTTGCCTTAAATGGAGAGCAATGAAACATCTGAGCTTGCCATTGTTCCCCAGACACACAACATTTCATAGGTAGCGTGTAGGCTTGTCCGTATGCCTTGTCACTCTAGCTACTAGGGTCCCCCAAAAAAGCTGCCACAGGTCCCTAAGCCTCTGCAATAGTCAGCCTGACCAGAATCCTAATTTGTGGCTGTGTAGCAACCTTTGCTATGCAGTCTGCATGTTTATATGCATGTTTGATCTCTTGACATTTGGTAAAAAGAAATTCTATTTGCAATAAAGAAGTCACAGCTTGAGGCAGGCTTAATGCAGTCTACTAGCTGATTGCTGCCAGAGAGAGAGGGGGGTGGGGGGAAAGAGACCCACTGTCAGGAGTGACTTTGTACATCAGGTTATCACGGTCTTCTGCAGAGTTAAGGTCACACTTTAAATAAGGCACTGCCCGTGACATATAAATTACAGCATGGGTAAAGCAATACAAACACAAGTACGTATGCGTGTGAGTGTGCGAATCTGTTCAGAGCCCAAAGGTATGAGCAACCTATTTCCATTCTCATCATTTCATCTGCAATCTGATCCCATAACTATGGTGGCCATATTCTGCACTCCTAGGGTATTCGCAATATGGTACAAGCAAATGATAAAAAAGCTACTATGTTTTTGTATGCTTTGTTCTGCTACAAAGACCCAAGATTTTCAAAGCAGCAGCAGCTGCACTGCTGGGGTGAGTAGATGGGGGCCAATGGAGTAGACCAAACAAATGTAGCTGCTTTACATGAAATCCGACTGCTGGCCCTTCTAGCCCAGAACTCTCAACTTGACAGGCAGCGCCTTTCAAGAAAGGTCTCAGACAAAGATCATTCCCAGTCCTGGTACTGAAGGTGGTTTTGGCTGTAGATGCATGGTACTAGACCCCAAATCTTTTGAATGCAAAGTGTGCGCTCAAAGACTGGCCAAATGAAGGACTGGCTTCCCAGTTTCTGCACTAATTTCAATTAAATAGAGGTATACCCAACATAAGAGCTAGAACTGTTTTCCATGATCCCCGAATCCCCATCTTCACACATGCAGACCATGATATAGGGTGTGTATCACTTAAGCGTTTTCCGAGGGGCGTATGGGTATATCCAACAGTGAAATACCTAAAACCTTGGCAGCGAATGATCATTTCCCTCCCACCCCCCACAGAGGTATTCAAATGAGGGCAGGAACTGCGCAACACAGCATCACTATTAAGCAGCACAGAGTTGGGGCAATTGCTTCCATCCTGAACTTGCTCTAGGCCTCCTGCTGCTGCCAAGAGTTTGGGTAAATTCATTCTGTCCTTTTGTGAACACCCCCCATCCCTCACGGAAATGGCACCCACCCCCCAACTTCACAGTCTTATGTATGGGGGAGCGGGATTGGAGGCATTTTGGCTCAACGCCCACAAACACGAAAGCTTATTGCAGAGAGCAGCCAGTGAACTACGGTTATTTTGTGCTTTGCATGTTCATTTAAGATGTTAAGTGCTACATTTAGCTATAATCTCAGAATTGTGTTTGAAGTGCTCTGGTTCTCTTAAGCAGCCACTGAACGCGGTTCAACTGCAAAACTTGGTGCGTTAATTCTCTCAGTGAATTAGCATCACCAGCAGTTAGCAACAAGAACAGTATTAGAAATAAATTTGAGGGGAGGGCAGTGAGAAAGGCAGAAATAAGATGGGGAGAAAAATCAGCGACTTTCTTGCCTTAGGGGAGCAATACTAATCGAACGCCTGGGCATGAAGTTGCCTCAGAAGCAATAAGTCCTGTGGAGAAATAACAGTCCTGACAGCACCAACAAGTTACTAATTCTGGCAAGAAAGCTGCGTTAGGGGAGCCACAGTGGAGAGGGTATAATTATATCATATTACAATATAAAACCATGAGCAAAACTCATAATGCCATGAACGTCTGATGCTTTCCAAGAGAAAGCAGTGCAACACAGAACGTTTTCTCGAAGCACTGGATACAGTGATAGCTCAACAATAAACGGTAAGTTATTTGTAATACGGTTTGCATCTCTAGACCAGCAAGACTGTTAAGCCTCGATTTAATAGTTCCAGGGATCGTGCAGATGCACACCCAGAACTCTGGGACATCAGGGGCTTCTTCATTCCCTGCAGTGTCAGAGACAGCTCCACTAGGAATTGAGGGGGGGGGGTAGAGAGAGAGAGACTGAGAATCTCAGTGTGAATTGATTTCTAATTTCCCCTAATACCAATACTGATACAATGCCAAGAGCAATACCAGTATGCAAACTAAAACTTAAGCAACTTAGATCTGTTGTCTCAGTTGTTCTACTCTGAGCATAACTTTCTTGAACATTACCCAATGTTAATTTAATCACTTGTAAGATGCAAGTATATATTTTTAAGCAAGAGGAGGAGGAGGAGGAGGAGGGAGAAGCATAGATAAAATGAGGGCCTATTTCAGTCATATTATCCATCCCCACCAAAGATACTGTATTGTCTAACCTGTGAAAAAGAAGGAGATAAGCAGAGGCAACAGCAAGGCCTGCTCCAGTCAGACTCTCCCCTTGGCTCTCAGGACAACCTCACATTTTATATCCTTCATTTGTTTTGGTAACTGAACATTGGAAGCCACCTTGGGTGCCTTGGCAGAAAGAATGTATAGAAATACAATGAATAAAAAAGGGAAAGGGTCCATGTGGTGCGGTGGTTAGAATACTGAGGAGACCCAGAACCCAATCCCCACTCAACCATGAAGTTCACTGGGTGATCTTGGGCCATACTCTCTCTCTTACCCTCGCCTACCTCAAAAGGTTGTTGTGGGGATAAACTATGTATTCCACCTTGAACTGCTTGGAAGAAAGGCAGGCGATAAACACAACTATTAATTGATGGGGCCATGAGAAGAACTGACTCTAAACATATGTATACAAAGGAGCATATATTCAAAACTACTTGTGGGCAGTTGAAGAAATTAATTTTCCAGAATATATTCCGCAGAAATCACTCCAGGAAGCATAATCAGCATAAATGGACTAACAACAAGAACCACTCAAAGCTGAAGGGATGCTGATTAAGAAGTGAATACACAGCTAATAAGCGGGTGGCGCTGTGGGTTGAACCACAGAGCCTAGGGCTTGCCGATCAGAAGGTTGGCAGTTCAAATCCCTGCGATGGGGTGAGCTCCCATTGCTCAGTCCCTGCTCCTGCCAACCTAGCAGTTCGAAAGCACGTCAAAGTGCAAGTAGACAATAGGTACCGCTCCGGCGCAAGTAGATAAATAGGTACCGCTCCAGTGGGAAGGTAAACCGTGTTTCCGTGTGCTGCTCTGGTTCGCCAGAAGCGGCTTAGTCATGCTTGCCACATGACCCGGAAGCTGTACGCCGGCTCCATCGGCCAATAAAGTGAGAGCGCCGCAATCCCAGAGTCGTCCGCGACTGGACCTAATGGTTAGGGGTCACTTTACCTTTACCATCTCCAATACAGTTTTTTCTCCATTCCACAAGGGTGGCCTTTGTGCTCTTTATTCTATTTACAGCTGTGTTGCATGGCAGATATTCCTTGTGATTTAAAAGAAGTTTGAAGTCCTCTAAACAAGTACCAGAGGGTAACCTGCATTCATTGCAGCAATGGAATAGAATATTGCCATATCACAATATACTACAGATTTCGCAGCTGCTTAAACATGTATAAGTCCACTATAAAATTAACCATCTTGGCCCAATTTTTTCCATTATCCTTTTAAATGGCCCAGAAGTTCCTTCTTCCTTTAGTTTAACCTACCTGTTAGCATGCTAATGTTTGCTTTAAATATTTTGCATGGAAATCAGCAACTATCAGAGTTCACACTTAGAGTAGCAAAGCATATTTCATGGTTTCTCCTGGTAAAGGAAAAGAAGAAGGAGTGGTATTCATCAACCGTCCTAGAAGAATAGGGTATGATGCATGCAGCTGCCAACTCAGCAGCCCATAAGGCTTCCAGTCCCTTCTCTTTAATATTCAATTAAACTGGAAGGGATATCACATAAAATACACTGTATTAGCTCTAGCCCTCCAAGCATAACATCAAACGGAAATACATGGGTGGAGAGAGGAATCTCCATTTATTTGCAACACCATGTAGCAGGGTCTCTTAGAACAGTGCTAATTGTCAGTGAGCTTGAGATGAATGGGCCTTCCTTTGTTTAGCTGCACTAATGGGCAATCAATAAAGAAAGGGGGGAATAATGATTTCTGCTCAAGAAACAAAACAGCCAAATTAAAATAATTTTATTATTCTTTTAATTGTGACCGTTTTATGCTAGCAACATCTACTTTTTTCCCCCTTCACAAATATGCAATGCTCTAAGCATCTCCGAAGCTGGGAAGGAGAAGAAAGACCTGGTCCCATTTTACAGATAGGGAAGATGCAACCAAGGGATGCAATCAAGATGACAAAAATCACATTTCAATGTTATTACTTATATGACACATTTTATTCTTTCGCTGGTTTCATTCTCCTAGGCCCTAAACCAAATATTAGGAAACATTGGTCCTTTGAAAGAAGTGGAGGAGTCCTTTGTGAAGAGGCAGCATGGAGAAGGGAATGTATTTCTCTACTCCATGCTTCTTGGGAGAAAAGCAATGACAAACCTAGACAGCATCTTAAAAAGCAGAGACATCACCTTGCCGACAAAGGTCCGTATAGTTAAAGCTATGGTTTTCCCAGTAGTAATGTACGGAAGTGAGAGCTGGACCATCAAGAAGGCTGGCCCCGAAGAATTGACTGCTTTTGAATTATGGTGCTGGAGGAGACTCTTGAGAGTCCCATGGACTGCAAGAAGATCAAACCTACCATTCTCAAGGAAATCAGCACTGAGTGCTCACTGAAGGACAGATCCTGAAGTGAGGCTCCAGTACTTTGGCCACCTCATGAGAAGAGAAGACTCCCTGGAAAGACCCTGATGTTGGGAAAGATGGAGGGCACAAGGAGAAGGGGACGGACAGAGGATGAGATGGTTGGACAGTGTTCTCGAAGCTACTAACATGAGTTTGGCCAAACTGCGGGAGGCAGTGAAGGATAGGCGTGCCTGTCGTGCTCTGGTCCATGGGGTCACGAAGCGTCAGACACGACCTCGAACGACCATGAACCACAACACTCCATGCCACTTGTGTTCCACACCCCCACGGTCCAAATGTATCCCCCCCCACGCCGAAAACATGCTTGGAATCTCCTGAGGGGAAACTGGCTCAGGATAAAACACAGGAAACGATTCTACCAGGTCAGACTATTGCCCCTTCAAGCTGTGTTGCCGAGAAGCTGTTTCAGCTGGAACTCTGCACGTGCTCCAGAAATACGCAACTTTAGTCACAGCTAATGCTGCTGGGTATATCTAATGTTATTAGAATTAGTCTAAATTTGGGTTTTCTGGGAAAGTGCCACCGCTTTCCCTCATGAGGGACACCTCAGTCACCTGGTTGTGATTTTGGATTGTCAAAGACCCCCTTATGACCACGTGGCAGGAGATTTGTACTGCATTGATACGCTTGGTAATGATTATAGTGCTTGAGTCAACTAGCTTTTAAGGTCTCTTCCGTCCACCAATGTCATTAAGGGAATCACCCTTGGCGTCAAGATCTAGCACCTGCGAGGAGCTTCTTGCTTATAACAGGGCAGCTGGGCATAATGATAAACAACCGTAAGTTTGCAGGTCCCTAAACTGTTCAGTGTTGGGAAAAGCTGCTGCCAGAAACCCTGGAAAGCCACTACAAGTCCAAGCAGATGGACCTATGGACTGATAAGGCTGCTTCCTGTGTTCCTTCCACCCCAAATCAATCTGCAGTTGCTCACTACTATAGCTACGGGAGCCAAGCTCTTATGCAGACCCAATTTGTTTCAGTTGGGTTCTGCCCATAACCCAGTGGAAGAGCACAGGCTCTGCATGTAAAGGGCCTGGGTTTATTTGTTTGATTAAATCAGAGGTTTTCAACCTTTTTGAGTCTAAGGCTGCCTTAACCAGCTACATTCTTTCTATGTCACCCCCTGCCTGCAGAGCTGGCAGCCTCTCACCCTTTATTAAACACCCTCCCTTGTGGAGTGGTCCCTCAGCCCCCTCTCCTTGTGAGTCCTCTGGGCAGCTGCTGCCGCCGACCCTGGTCTCTCAGCTGCCCCCCTTCACCCCAAAGAGAAGTGCCTTTCAGAGGCACCATTCGCCTGGGGAGCTTTTAGCCAGGGCTGCTGCAATAAGCAGCTGTGCAAACCTTTGGGAAGCAGAGATGCCAAAGGGCATCAGAGGAGGGTGGGAAGGAAAGAGGGAGAGAGGCCAGTGTTCCCCACGGCACCCCTGACCATCATTCAAGGCACCCCAGGGTGCCACAGCACACTAGTTGCAAACCACTGGCTTAAATTATTGTTTAGCTTGCCTGTCAGCTAAAAATGGCTCCCAGATCAGCTTACAAATCATTTTTAAAGAAGAAAGTCTCTGCCTATAAACATAGGACACAAAAGGAAAATGGATTGGAAGGGATGAGGAAATAATCAGACTCAAAGCTCAACTGGAAATCCCTGGTATCTCCAATTCAAATACAGAGACTGATGGACAACGGTACATGTGGCAATTTCTTACGTTCCTAATATGGCTTTTACACAGTAATTTACTATTGGATGGAGCCCTCAATGGCCATCACAATAGAATATAAGCACAAATTACAGAGCTACAGAAGGAAAGACATTACATGCACCAGACCAAGAAGTTATCTGAAACCAGGTCAGTTTAATTAAAGCCTATGTAACTCAAAGCAACTTCAATTCCATGTGCATTGGTGGAACTGGGCTGTGTGGATTAGACTTCAAGATGCCCAATCCCATTTTTTATGCCATGAAAGGTAAACACTCTGACATTCATGTACGGAATTTCATTTTCTCTGTGTGTCATAAACCGGATTTGCACCTTGTCTGGAGTCAATGTGCACATGTCTTAATTTAAACTGCTTGAGCCCTTGGACAGGCACCCTCGTCTGAAACACCCGTAAATGTGTGTCCTACAGGACATTAAACTTGCTCTCTGCAGAGCATGCCTGCTGTGCCAGCCCTGTACTACTAAATTTTGAAAGAACCAATTTGTGCATGCTGAAGCAGAGTGCAAAGGACTCACTCACTCTTGCGCTACATGCTTAGAATACATACAAACTTTATGTTTGTCATTGGACATGCTGAGCAGGCAGGCCTCTCCTTTCTAATCTCATCAATGTCAGAGCGATTGTGAAACCAACAGCTGTGTCGGAGCAATTGGAAAAATAGATTCAGAACAAAGGGGAAGACCCATCCCAACAGGGTTTCTCCCTCTAGAACAGTGTTTTTCAACCACTGTTCCGCGGCACACTAGTGTGCCGCGAGATGTTGCCTGGTGTGCCGTGGCAAAAATTGAAAAATTACTTTATATATCAGTGGTGGCGAACCTATGGCACGCGTGCCAGATTTGGCACGCAGAGCCCTCACTGCTAGCACGCGCACCATCGGCCCATCTGTGCTGTTGTTGTTTTTTCCCCAGGCTTGCGTCCACTGTTGCCTGCCTGCACTCGCTGGGGCTGCTGGCCACGCAGAGCCGCCTCTCCCGCGGAGCTGCTCCCAGGGTGCGAAGGCAGCGGCGGCTTGCCTCGCTGCCGGCGCGCCTGGCAAGGCGAGCAGCGCCAAATCCACCCTCTCGAGCAAGAAGGCAGCCCGGGCCCCGGATCAAGCAGGCGCCAAGGCCGGCGGGAGGCAGCCCGGTGGCGAGCCAAGCAAAGGCAGGAAGGGCAAGCGATGCGCCTCCTTGGCCCCGCCGGGTTCCCTGGCACCGGCCGCTGGGCTGGGCAGCGGATCCGGTGCCAGGATCAGCCACATGGACAGCAGCTCCGACCTGTCCGACTGCCCGTCCGAGCCGCTCTCCGACGAGCAGAGGCTGGCTCAGGCCGCCAGCAGCGATGCGGAATCCAGCACCGGCTCCAGCGATCGGGAACGCGAGCAGCCGCAGCCAGCGCCCGCTCTGCCCCCGGGGCCAGGCGTCACCCCTCAGCCTGCCTCGCCTTCTTCGAGCGCCACCAGCAAAGGGCCGGCAGCGTACCGCCCCCCATAGCGACGCCCCTGCGGGTGGGCTCCCGCCTGCGGGACTGCGGCTTGCTGGAGAGGTGGGGAATTTGGGGGGCACCAGCGGGGGCTTGGCAGAAGCTGCCCGGGCGTGGAGGTATTTGAGGAAAGGTTTGGCTGGGGAAGGAGCTCGGTGGAGCCCCTTCTTCTCGGCGAAGGAGTGGTGCAGGCTCTGCGGCGACTTCAGAGGCTCGCCGAGGCTGGTGCCATTCAAAGTCTCCATAGTCCCGGCTGCCTAAGAAGACGCCAGGGAGGGGCGGACACTTGAGGCTCCTCGAGCCCTTCCCGAGCGCAGGAGTGTGAGTCGCGAAGGCGACGGTCCTCCCGGCAGAGCCCCGCAGCAACAGCGCCTTCCTCTAGTTTTCGCCTTTGCTCTCTCATCACTCCTGCTTCCTCCTTGCCCGCCACAAAGCTCACACTTTTTCCTCGGTCTGATTCACAAGACGGGCTCTCCTCCACCCCTCGGTCAGAAAACACAAACACACACAAAGCACAATCGGTGGCAATCTTCTCCCCCCCCCCCAGATCTTTCCAATCCGCTCGATGCAGCTCACGGTAACGTTGCACCCTGCAACATCGACTCCCTTCCCCCCCCAAAAAAGCTCAGCAGCTTTGGGGCGCCCCCCCAAAAGCAAAGCAACTTTTGTGCACCCCCAAAAAAAACTCCAAAACTTTGGTCGGCAGCTCCCCCCAAAAAAGCTCAACAAGTTTGAGCACTTTGTGATAAATAAGTGGTTTTGGTTTACAGTTTGGGCACTCGGTCTCTAAAAGGTTCGCCACCACTGTTATATATAGTCAATATAGGCACAGAGTTAAATTTTTTAACATTTTCTAATGGTGGTGTGCCTTGTGATTTTTTTCATGAAACAAGTGTGCCTTTGCCCAAAAAAGGTTGAAAAACACTGCTCTAGAACATAAGCTCAGCTCCAGCAGAACGTATAAATATTTCATTCACTATTTTGTTAAAGTATCGCTCCTACAGTTCTCTCCCACCCAACTCCCGACACTCCCACCAGCAAGCTTCTGAATGTTTCGATTGGGTTTTGATTTTATTACATTTCGGTGCCACTTTTCATTCAAATGAATCCCAAAGCGGCTTACAAACAATAGATAACAACAAAATGTGATAGAACATCACAAGCGCGCACAAATCATACAGAACAATTAACAAATCAAACAATGTTTTTGCTTGAACATCTGGCTATTAGCTGAGCTATGTAGACTATCAGGGGAGAGCAATTGTTACTTGGTCACATGGCTGGGTTTGCATGTCCGTGCTAAGCTAGGCCATGGCATCTGACACCATGACTGCTGGAAGCTAAGCAGTTTGGAGCCTGGTCAATGGCGGATGGGAGACTGCCTGAGAACTTGATATATGCTCCCTGAGTTCCATCATGAAAGAACAGTAGGATGTAAGCTAAAGATGATAGATATAAGATATAGATATAAATAGCCAGGGGTAGATAGATGATAGACAGACAGACAGACAAGACACAGATGATAGATTAGATAGACAGATAAAAGGTTGCCTTGCCCAAACTGTTCCATACAAGATGTTGTGTTACAACCTCCCATTACATCACGGGAAACCAGTGGGCGCATGCTAGCTGGAGTTGCAGAAGTTGGGAGTCCAATGCTATGTGGAGAACACCATGTTGGTGGAAGGCTGATTAAGGGATGCCCAGTGAGATTGATTGATTTTGATTTTCTTGCTGTAATGAGCAGGTCCCTGTATCATATTTGAAAAACTCCTTAGTTCCAAAAGTGGATTACCATGTGGAGAAAAGAGCCACTTTTAAAGAAACTGGACAAAAAGTCATATTGAGCATAAAAAGTAGTATTAGTAATTGTAGTAGTAGTAGTAGTAGTAGTTGTTATCTTTTAGCCTGCCATTCAGCAAATGGTAAAATGGACGCGGGTGGCACTGTGGTCTAAACCACTGAGCCTCTTGACCTTGTCAATAAGAAGGTCCGCAGTTCGAATTCCCATGATGGGGTGAGCTCCCATTGCTCTGTCCCAGCTCCTGCCAACTTAGCAGTTCGAAAGCACGCCAGTGCATGTAGATAAATAGGTACCGCTGCGGCGGGAAGGTAAACAGCGTTTCCATGCACCGTGGTTTCTGTCACAGTGTTCTGTTGCACCAGAAGCGTTTTAATCATGCTTTCCACATGACCCGAAAAGCTGCCTATGGACAAACGCGGCTCCCTCGGCCTGAAAAGCTGAGATGAGCGCCTGCAACCCCATAGTCGCCTTTGACTGACTTAACTGTCCAGGGGCCCTTTTGCTTTTTTATTTTTCACCAAATGGTCCAAGGGCGGGTTGCAATTAAAAACAAAATATGCTATCATTAAAATCATAAAATGACAGCCATAAAACCAACCAATAAGGAAACCAACAGAACAGCAGCACTGAGCAACAATACAGGTTCAAGACAGCCCATTGGCCCCCCATCCCTTTTCAAAGTTACTGAAAAACTTTTGTAAACTGAGACATAGCAATGCCAATGTACACATTACTGGCATGCAGCTATGCCCAGCCTGCTCTCAGCTTCAAGCCGCGCTGCTGTAAGAGGGGGTTTAAATTTAAGAGGTTTAACACAGATATTCACAGATCTGCTGGAGGGGTTGTGCGAGGACTTCTAGCTTGGAATCGCCAGCCATACTGCCTTGAGCTTGAAAGGGAAGGAAATGCATGAGTATGATTCCCTGAGAAGGCCTCTGCCTACGAAATTGACTTAAGGGGCTGTTGTGAGTAGGGACGAGGGAGAGATTTGATTCTGCTTGCATTTTAATGAGAAACTACCCAATGAGAAACTACCTGATTCACACTTCTCACATCATTATTCTTCCAAGATACTAATGCCCACTTATGCACACAAAGAACTAATAACCCACCTACTCTCAGGCAGCAAGAAACATCATAACCAGACACTGGAGAGACCTGTCAGGAGTAAGCATGGACCAATGGTACCAAGTAGTATGGGAATATGGGAAACAGCCCTACTAGAAAAACTAACCAGTAAGCTGAAATGACACAGGGACAAACAGAAGAAGACGACTTCACCCCGTGTACGGTTCCTCTTCATCACACACGCTGCCCAAAAAGACAATGACAAAAATCTACCGACAGCATACAAATCAATATGGCTGGCCTGTTCAAAAACACTCACCCACCCCACTCACACAGGAAACCAAAGACCACTGCAGCCAACCACTAATGAACAATCACACCCTACGCCAACCCCAAACTCTCTCACTATGAAAGGAGCACAACCTAACAACAGAGAACCTGCACAAACAACGCTGACACCAAACCTTACATATATTAAGAAAAGTAGAAACATCGCCACCCCACCCCACGCACCTCTCTCCCCTTCCTCCCTAATGCCTCAACAAACGAAACTGATGTGTAAAAATGCTGCATGAAAAAATACGAGAGACACATTGCATATACCTTTGTAAAACAAGAAAATCAATAATAAATAATAATAATATAATAATAATAACAACAACAACAACTAAAATTATGGGAATCAAAACACAGCTATCCTTCCAAATCTGCACCTCTTTGACTTTTGCAATGCAATTCTCCAACCAATCCATGTGTACAAAGTGCTTTATGGTACTCCAAATATGATACGAAACACATTACATTAGGGGAAACTGCTGGCAAAAATGTGATAATAGTGAAAACTGCACACAGAAGCTGTGTATTAGGCGACGTTTGCACGAGGTTGCTGTTTGGATCCTGGCCATTGTGCCATATTGTATTTCCATTATGCATTTTGACTGGGGCGCAAGATTTTTTATTTTTATTTTTTAAGTAATTTAAAAATAAATAACATAATGTTACATTCCTAACAAGGTTTCTCAAGAGCAAGTGGCTCTCGCCTCTGGAAAACTCATGAGTAATGAAAACATTTGAACTGGCCATCAGAGAACTGGCCATCAGAGAATCAAAGACAGCTCTGGACAGAGCAAGAAGCAAAAATAGCTTTTAAGAATATTATTATTAGTAGTAGTAGTAGTAATTTGTAACAATAAAAATATGGGTAAGGGGTTATTATTGTACCTAATCTGACAGCAAATGGGAAGACTCCAGAAAAAAAGGATGTAGTGAGAGTTCAACATGAGCGATGCAAATACTAGTAAATAGAAGCAGCCTTTCAGGCACATGTGCTAAATGCACTTTTTAACATGCTGCATTTTATCAAACGTTTAGGCTCACAGCATGTTCCTCGCATTTTCTCCAGAAATGTAACTCTCCTAGAATGGGGAGCACCAACTTCTGTGTCCAAAGTGATGTCATAAAAGACCTTAGGCCAACCTACTGCGAAACATACTTAATTTTCTAAACAGCTTCAGCAAAACTGATGAGGATGAGATGCAGCCCCTTCTATCTACTCATGGTGATTAAGATAATTCCACAGTAGAGAGTAATTGGGTAAAGATTCAGGAATCTGGCAAATGAGTGAGAGAAAATACGATGCAAAAGGAAGGTAAGCACCATTATTTTCCCTTGTCAGAAAACAAACTGGATATTTCCTCGTCTACAATTGTCAAGTGGGTGCTGGAAAGTACACTTATATTAGCAGAGTTCAGTGTTTCAGCAAGGAAAAACACCCAACCCCCCCACCTCATATTGGGAATCTAAAATGTTTTAGAAATTTTAGCAGACTTTGACATTTTCTACGAGCCTAGATATATGTGGAGAAATGTCTGATCTCTGCAGGAATTCAAGTGTCAGTCACCAAGCCGAATTTCCTAAGCACCTGTGGCTACCTTGATTTCTGCCATTTTGAGATTATTCCAGGATAAGAAATTGCATGGTCACCATGCAAGTTTGCCTAAGAAAAGTAACCACTACAGGACTAATAACTTCCTCTGTGGTGGAAATCTGATATTCTGCTTCGTAAATAAAATTGAAAATAGACTCCCGCTATGAAATAGCATGCTGCCTTTAAACACCTGGAGTGACTTCTGCTTGTAAGTACTGAAAAAAGGAAGCAATCATCTATAATCCTAATTTTGGATTGTTTCCAATGCTAACCATGCTCAGAATGGACATGACTAAATTGGATCCATTAATTCCGGTGGGTCTATGCTGAGTATAGCTGAGTTGGAAAAACCCTTCAGGTTGGAAGGGAATCAGATCTAAGGAGAACCATTCAGTATCCAGGTAACTGTGTGCCACAACCAGGCAGCAGGTGCGTTGCAGAAAGATGCTGATGGGTCAAATAGATCATGCAGGCAAAGCAAGCCCACATGCTGAAAGAGAAGGCTCTTCTCTCACTTCTCAACAATCATTTAATAGGGAATCCCAACAGGACTGCATTTCAGAATTCCTTCCACATCTGTTGCCTGATCTTTTAAATTGGAGATGCCATGGATTGAATGTAGGGCTATGTATATGCAAAGCATGTGCTCTTAACATTGAGTTAAAGGTAAAGGGACCCCTGACAGTTAGGTCCAGTCGTGGACGACTCTGGGGTTGTGGCGCTCATCTTGCTTTCTTGGCCGAGGGAGCCAGCATACAGCTTCCGGGTCATGTGGCCAGCATGACTAAGCCACTTCTGGAGAACCAGAGCAGTGCACGGAAACGCCGTTTACCTTCCCGCTGGAGCGGTACCTATTATCTACTTGCACTTTGACGTGCTTTCGAACTGCTAGGTTGGCAGGAGCAGGGACCGAGCAACGGGAGCTCACCCCGTTGCGGGGATTCGAAGCGCCGACCTTCTGATCAGCAAGCCCTAGGCTCTGTGGTTTAACCTACAGCGCCACCCGCGTCCCTATCATTGAGTTAGGCACACTCTTTCTTTGAAAATGAAATAATTTATCAACCAGTTATCTTCTGTGCAGTGCATGCAATGGGAGAAACTGGGAATGAAAAAGTGCTTACATGGGGGGGGGGGCAGTCGTGCTTCCCACTCCCCATACAAGGCCTCTGAGAGCGACAGAATGTACTCGAATCTCATTGCTCCCAGGGAAACCTGATCCTCAACTCTTCTCAAAATCATGCAATGGCAAGAAGTTCCCACTGGTGTGGTGTAGTGGTTAAGAGTGGTAGACTCGTAATCTGGTGAACCGGGTTTGCGTCTCCGCTCCTCCACATGCAGCTGCTGGGTGACCTTGGGCTAGTCACACTTCTCTGAAGTCTCTCAGCCCCACTCACCTCACAGAGTGTTTGTTGTGGGGGAGGAAGGGAAAGGAGACCGTTAGCTGCTTTGAGACTCCTTCGGGTAGTGATAAAGCGGGATATCAAATCCAAACTCCTCTTCTTCTTCTTCTTCTTCTTCTTCTTCTTCTTCTTTCTTCTTCTTCTTCTTCTATAGCTGCTCTAGGCTGTGGGTGGCTGGAACACTTCTGCAGACTGGAGTTTTGTAGCTCTTTTAAAATTTAATGACGACAGAGGCAGTGCTGAAGCCTTCGGACCACCTCATAAAGGAATCCACCCTGACTGAATCAAGTGAGTCCGCTTTTGAATCAAAAGCTCTAAGGATTCCTTCCCCTCTCCACTCCTTTTATTGCTTTTTACTGCTATAGAAGTACATACTTGTTTTTCGGGGGTGGGGTGGGGGTGGGTGGGTTGTATGCCACATTTCCCCTTTTTGCATACCAATACAATGCATTTTTGTACTGTTGGTATTTCAGATCCCTGCACCCAGCCACATGATCAGGCACACTGAATCATAGCCCTGGCATACACCTGTTATAGTTTTATATTCATATAACAGTATTTGTTTTGCTTAATTGTCCCCTTACTGCTTTTATTCAGAATGCATTAGGTTAACTTATGGAGTGTGTGAGGCTCACCTTGAAGTTAAACTGACATACACACGGGGCATACATTTCTATGCCATCAGTGACATTATAACAAACTCAAACATCATGTTCAATTTGAAAAGAAAAATAGCAAGACGAGTGGCCTGCCTATACAGCACCTGCTTTCTTACTTGGTCATCTCACATCTGCTCAGCACAACTCATATTGAGAATGTCCAGCACGGCACACAAGCAATGGATATTAAAGTATGGGACATGACTTGAAACTTCCAGCACATTTTGAAAAAATAAAAATAAAAATAAAGCTTTTGGGTCTCCAAAATTGAATCCTCTGGAATCAGAAGCAGTTCACTTTGAAATTTACACTTATGCATTTTCTTTGGGTTTAAAAAAACAAAAAAAAAACAAAAACAAAAAACAAACACGTGTTCCACGTTAAGAGTGTAACACACAATAATGGAATATTTAAAGATGTGGCCAAATTGCTATTGATCCTCCTCAAGTCTGTTGCCAGACTCCATTCGTTGCCTAACATTTCATAATGTATTACATTCTCTGACAAGATAATTGGACCTTTTTGGCTTTATGTAACTTTGCAAGCATCCCTTTTCCCAAAAGAAGCATCTCTCTGAGAACATGAAAAGGCAGCCTGGGAAACGACCACATAAAAGTTGACTTTTGGCTCTCACAGACCAATGAAAAATTACCCAAATATCTACCCCCAAAAGGGGAGAATTTGACAAGCATGTGGGACTGCTAATATACCACACCTTTGCCTGGTACAATTACTAGCGGCATCTGGTAAGACACAAGAAGTGTGTAAGACTAAAACCCTGATTCTCTTCCTATTCACAGGAACTCTCTAGCTTACACAAAGCCTTCCTTACTCATTGCAATGCCAGTCAGATCTCTTCCAATTGTCTGAGCAAGCCACAAGGGTGTGAATAGGGAAGGCTGGTTTATTAGCAGTTTCACCCATTAATTACTGAGAGCATTCACAGATTATGGGGCAACAGGATGGATCCAAAGTCTCTGTTCCACAAATGGAAGGAACTTCCATTAAAGTGGGGGGGGGGTCATCTGTGAGTGAGAAGAGTCCTTCAGTGAATGGAACTTTTGCTCCTTGGATATCATTCATTAGGTTTAAGTCACATAAAATGGTCAAACCATTAAACGTGTTGGGTGACCAATCTGAAACAGCCCATAGGAGCAGACAATAAAATCTGTGACAAAATCCATGATGAGAAATGCATTTTTATTATTGACCTAAGAATGTAATTTCCAGCTAACTGGGCATTTGGACTGGTACCATGTTTCATGTGCTTCAAATGCAAATGATGTTTCTAAATATGATTTATATAGAAATAATAATTTCACTATCTTTTGTATTCCATTTGGGATTGCGCGCGCACACACACACACACACAAATATGGACCTGATGACATTGGATAAACAATAAACTAATTACCATTCATGCTGTGGGGGGAGGGGAATCTGTAGAGCAACGAAAAAGAGAAAGAAAACGAGAAAAGTTGCCGTGAATTCACAATATGCATGGAATGGAAGAACAATCCATTCATGATTGCTTTGCAAGTAATACAATGAAGAGGCTTGAAGCCACTCCAGCTTTATCACGCAGTTGTGGTGTTGATGCTATTGTTCAATGTCTTCTTCAAAACATTTTTTATAAAAAATCTATCACCACCTTTCAGCATTCTATAAATACTGTGAATTAGATAAAAGAAAGGCAGTTTCTACAAATATTTCTGGCAACGTTAAAAAGCACCCATGCTTTTGACAATAAGAATGGGGATGGATTTGAAAGCGTCAAAAGTGTTTCATTCCTAAATTTTAGTTAATTACTCTCAGTGATGTTGTGCATAGCCACATCTGATTGATCCAGGAAGCAATGTCCTTACTCTTAGTTGACTTCACTCGTCCTCAGTGACCTCATCATGTCATTGCGCATTCCTCTGAAGTTCTGATCTTATTGCTTTTTTCACTCTCTTAATTGCCATGCTTTTGACTGGCTTGATTCATGGTATAGCTATAGTTTAACTAAGGAGGTTTAAATGCCCCAGGAGAATTGTCACTGTGTGTTTTTATAATACAGTGGTACCTTGGGTTACAGGCGCTTCAGGTTACAGACGCTTCAGGTTACAGACTCCGCTAACCCAGAAATAGTACCTCGGGTTAAGAACTTTGCTTTCAGGATGAGAACAGAAATTGTGAGGCAGCAGGAGGCCCCATTACTAAAGTGGTACCTCAGGTTAAGAACAGTTTCAGATTAAGAATGGACCTCCAGAACGAATTAAGTTCTTAACCCGAGGTACCACTGTATATGAATTTTATAATTCATTTAATAGTTTTATAGTTGTAAACCGCTTTGAATATAGATAAATTAATGCCAAATCTTGATACGGGCGGACTATTGAGGCAGTGTATAGTGAACGTAGGAATGAATAAATCCATCTGGATGAAAATGAGTACTAGCAGCGACAGGAGGGAATAACTAACAGACCAATATCAGGTTTGCAAAGGAAGACTCTTTTGGCAGGAATTCTCAATATGTTTATCTTCTCAGCCAGTGTTATTTAAATGTTTGGGAGGGGGAGATTTCGAATGCTACCATACATTCTGAGCTGGGAGAGACTGTGGCAGACAGAAGTCCAGCATCAGGCAGAAGATGAAGCAGGAGGGTGGGAGGAAAGAGGCCAAGAGGCAGAGAGGAGTCAGGCTGATCAAGAGGCACAGGTGTATCCCCCTCCTGCTGCGACAAGCTGCCCTCCCCGCTTGTCCTCCCAGAACCAGAAGAGGCATGAAAAGAGTGGAAGAGAGGTTGTCTTCACGCAGGCACAGGTTTCGATTGCTTGGGGAAAGCCCTGGAGAGAAGGGAACTTAGATGGCTGTGAGGAAATGGGGACTTCCAGTCTCAGCATGAGGCAAGACCTACTGGGGATGAGCTGCTGTGCTCATTAGGGCTGCCAGCCTGCCACTCCGCCAAGTCTGGAAGATCATGTTCTTGCTAATAAAGAGTTAATTCCAAACTGAATGGTGTGATTTACTGCCTGCTCACTCCTGTCACAAGCCTATTGTGGGCAAGAGTCACCACCCCTTGTTCTACACACTTTTTTGCCTCTGGCCCCCATCCCCACTGGCAAGTGGACCCTGGAATTTTGCCCTCTAGGGAATGTAGTCCTTGGGCTGAAATCCCCACCCCACCCCCATCTAAAATCTTGGGAGGGCACAAGGTTGAGGAAGGCCTGTCAGCCAGTGACAACTGATGAAAATGGTCTGCCTTACAGTTCCCCAAATACATCTTTCTGCTGCTTGCTACCTTCTGCTGGATGGGAAAACTTATATGCAAGCCAGGCTTCCTCAACCTCAGGCCCTCCAGATATGTTTGGCCTACAAACTCCCATGATCCTAGCTAGCAGTGACCAGTGGTCAGGGATGATGGGAGCTGTAGTCTCAAAACATCTGGAGGACCGAGGTTGAGGAAGCCTGTGCAAGCCATACACACTTAGACCCATTTCATTGGTCTATACACAGGAGAATCTCTTAAGATAGTGGTTTTCAACCAGTGTGCCCTGGCACCCTTGGGTGCCCTGCATGATGGTCAGGGGTGCTGCAGGCAACACTGGCCTCTGTCCCTCTTTCCTTTCCTCACTTCCTCTGATGCCCTCTTGTGTCAGTGCCTCCCAAAGGCTTACATAGCTGTTTGTTGTGGCAGCCCTGGCTACAAGCTCCCCAAGTGAATGGTGCTTCTGGGGCTGGCCAGGGGTGCTTCTCAGGCTCCAGTGGGGCAGTGTGAGGAGGGGACCTCTTTTGTGGTGGTGGGGGGGCAGTTCAGAAACCAGGGGCGGCACCAGTGGCTGCCCAGAGGACTCCCAAGGAGAGGAGACTAAGGAACACTCCACAAGGGCGGGTGTTCGAAAAAGGGTGAGAGGCTGTCGCCTCTGCAGGCAAGGGTTGACATAACTGGGCTCCTGAGCCCCACAGGGGTGCTGCAGAAAGAATTTAGTTGGTCAAGGAAGTCGTGAACTCAAAAAGGGTTGAAAACCTTCTGTCCTAAGAGATTCTGCCCTTGAGGCTCCTTCAGTTGCGCGGTAGAAAATGGCACATCAAAGACAACACTGATGCTCAGTCTAATATATTCATAAAGGTCTAACTGGTGCTTTGAATCCCCAAGAGAACCACCACACTGCCCCCAAATTACTCACCCTGAATTGTTTTAATTTTTCATTTCGTGCTACTCAAAATTCAGCTCTTCTCTTTGGCTATGTGTCTGTTTACATAATAAACTTTATTAGTCTCTCTGTAGACTGTGCTGTTGCTTTCGACTTTCAGCTGAGTCATTTTTCAGTAAATGAACAAAGTCCAAAGAAGTTGTCTGATGAGATTTGCTTTCTTATTTTATTATGAATACTTTGAAGATTAATGGAGAGCAGAGGTTTTCCAGGCGAGCTTTTGCCCTTATGTCACCTCTAATATTTCGAGAGCCACTATCTACCGGACAGCCTAAATTGTTAGATTGGAGATTCAATTCTGAAAAGTTCTGAAACATATTGCTAACATATTTTGCTTGACCTGTCGTACTATACTACTGTTCCTGCACTGAAGCAAAACTGTGTTTCTGTATGAAGTCTTCTTGCCATCACTTAACTCTACAATAGCCCCGGTTGACTTTCAATTGTGTCATTTAGAAGTGCCGCAGTTGAGACCTATGTTTTAATGTGTCCTTTATGCTAAGTTTGCTGCAATTAAGTTGCTGGGCTCCAACTCTCATCAGAGCCAGCCAGTGCGGCTAACAGGGATAATGTAAATCCAACAACATTTGAAGAGCCATAAATTCTCCATCCCTGGTTTACTGTGACCTAATCTTGAACTGAATCACACAACTATTGGGAGAGAATAATAAAGCTGACCAAAAAAGAAGAAGGTGGCAGTGGTGTGTGGTCAGTGGACATGGGGGGGACTAGACTAGTCCCATAAATGTTCCCCGGTAAAGTAGAGCATTAAACTACTAAAGTCTGGAGCCTCCTTCCCAAAGCCTGGCAAGTTTCTGCCCTTAGAAGCTAGTGCCTCTGTTCCCCTATGAAAAAATGCACCATGGGAAGAAGGGGTAACTCACAGCTTTGGCTGTGCAACAGTGTTTTCATGAAACTACTTTGCAAGGTAAAAAATATATGTGAAATTGTATTTATGTTACATTCCACCTCAATATGGTAAGGGGAGAACTCATTATATATATATATATATATATATATATATATATATATATATATATGCTCAACCTGCACAGGACCCCCAGACGTTTAACGGTCCGTTGATACCTGCGCTCACCACTTTGTTAATTAACCGCTGCCACCAACCAGTTTGTCTGGTATTTTACTTCACTCAGTTCAGTCAAGGAGAATATTGGAACAACTGCTTTTATTGAAGTTTAGTACAAGCATGTGGTTTCCTAAATAAACAATTCCTTTCTTGGTTGTGTTCTTGTTAACAACAGTGCCCAATGATTTCTCCCGCCCCTGTTCCTACTCCTTCCCTTGCCACCCTCCTTCCAACCTCTCAATACCCACAACAAGCCCCCAAGACAAGACAAAGACCAAGACCCTGACAAAAGACAAGACAAGATGTCAGCATATATATAGCAGCATATATATAGCAGCAGCTGCCCTTGATTGTGCTGGAAGTGAGCTACCCATGAGAACCAGTGACCATAAGGGAAGGCACACAGCTCAGTGGTAAAGCACATCCTTTGCATGCAAAAGATCTCCAGCTCATTCCTGTTATTCTAGTTAAAACAGTCAAGAAAGACCCCCTGCCTAAAATCCTGCAGAGCTGTTGCCAGTCACAGTATACAATACTGGGCTAAATAAGACAAATAGTCTGTCTTGTTATAAAGATCTTCCTATGTGAGCTCTGTATACATTCATTGGTCTATGGCAGTGTTTCCCAAACGTGTGTCTCCAGCTGTTTTGGGACTAAAACTCCCATCATCCTTATCTAGCAAGACCAGTGGTCAGGGATGATGGGAACTGTAGTCCGAAAACAGTTGCAGACCCAAGTTTGGTCTATGGGGGTAGGGAACCTGTAGCTCTCCAGATGTGGTTGGAGAGATGTAGTACAGCAACATTTGAAGGGCCACAGGTCCCGTCCCCCCAACACCCTGGACTATACAGTACATACTCCTACAACCAGAAAGTAGTTGTGGGGGGAAAAGGTTTGATGCAAGAAAACAAAAGCTAGATATCTGTTTTCACTGGGCGAGAATTATAAGGGAAAGGGGGAAAGAATTGTTGAGGGTTTTTTTGGGAGGGGGAGGGGGTTGGCTCTCAACTGTCCTTCATGGTGATGAATGTCACATATTTTCTTTTTTAAAAACAACAACAACATGACTTTCCAATCCCAAATTAGTTTGCAAAGCTGCATCTACCCATACTTCTTAAGTTAACATTTGGAGAGCAGCCAAGACTTTGCTGAAAATAAGATGTCCCTCGAAATGCCATTGACATGAGAGATATGCATTACATCCAACTATAAATCAAAAGGCCTGTGTGTTAGATTCCCATTTTCATCGTTGGGCTTATTCATACGTACAACTTAGGAGTGGGGAGTGACAATTTGATGTTTTACTATCCGATTTTTAGGGAGTATCCATATGTATAATGGTGATATAGGCTATCATCCCCTCAATGTCTCAGCAATCTTTTAATTTTTCACACCCACCAGGTAAAGTAGTATAGAAAAGCACTAGTCAATGGTATCAGGCTTCACCGCATGCAATTGCTGGCAGTCATTTCTTTTCAATTTTCTTTGTAAACTTCTGGGAACAGCTGCGGATTCTGTGGCCTCCTGACACCTCACTTCAGCCATGTTAAAACATAGGGGTACCGCAGCATTGGGCCCTACAAGAACGACATCACACAAACCATTCTGCAAATTAAATAACCAACCAACCAACCTGTACAGGCGGAATCTGATATAGTATATATTTCAAATTATTGCTTGAAATATGTAGTAATACCTCTGTGAACGTTCGTCTTGTCTAGCGTTCATTCCGGTGAATGTCCGCGGCAAACCCGGAAGTACCGGACTGGTTTGACGCTCGTGCAATGCGCAGAAGCACAAACCGCTCTGTGTGTGTGCGCAGATGTGGCGCTTTGCCCTGAATCCTTTTCAGCTAGCGGCCAGGGCTCCGGATTGGATCCCAGCTGCAAAACGAGGTACGACTGTATTTGCTGTTGTTCTTTTTAGTGGGCAGCACATTCTCATGCCCAATGCACAAAGCATAGTAAGAGTAGCAATTTGGAGAACTCTGGTGAGAATGGGGCTGGGACCACTCACCATGTTCCCCTGCACATCCCTGTCCTCTACAATTAGGGATGAAGGCCTTAATCTGGTTCTCCTTTCATAGTTTGCCCACATAATTCAGGGCCCTTATGGGATAGGATTAGCGGCAGGTTCCCATTTCAAACCTTCCTCCTATGTATGTATGTATGGTGGATGGGGTGCAGTGAGAATATAAATGGGGACACACTAGCAAACATGACCCCAGCTCTTCCCCTAACATGGCTAATATCAAACGATAGTGGAACACCCAAATAATTTCTCCTCATCAAATCCCTGAAATGCAGGCATTTTAAATCTACAAAAGTACACCTCCTTTTTAATGGTCAATGCAAAAAAGAACAGTACAGCGGGCCTTCACAGATATGTTGACTACTACTTATGCATTCTGAAAGTGGTATAGCAAAGTAGTATTATCAGACAGCTTGTTTAAATGAGTAATGCTTCCCCCCTTTTCCCTCCCTCTAAAATTTTACTTTACGATCATACAATACTCAAGCTCCTTATTGCTCCGCCGCAACTTGTATATTTTAGAAGTACCAAGGGAAATAATAAAAAATCCCTTGAATATATATATATATATATATATATATATATATATATATATATATATATATATATCCATCCACAAGTCATACTTAGGTCCCTGTCTTGCAAAGCTTTGGTAGTAAAAAGGGATCTTAGCTTCCGAACAAGCATCTACTTTTCAGAGTCCCCGATGAACTTGTTTTTTCCTGAACTGGAGTCTTGCAAATGATGCATTTAGGACAGAGGTACTATGGTGCAGATGAAACAGCTACCCCCACCTGGGTCCACTTTAAAGAGCTTCAGGGTATGGCTGTGTCTCTAGAGCAAACAAACAAACAAACCTCCATGCAGACTGGGGTTGTTGTTTTTTCCATGCCACCACAGTCCACTTGCCCTCCTGCTATTCTCACTCTAGCAGTTTGGCAATTTTAGGCAATGGAAATTACCATGTCCAATATACTGCTGAGAAAGGCCCTAGATCAGCAGTGAGAAACCTCCAGCCCATCAATCTAGTAAGCTGTACGGGCAAAGGCACAAGACTTTGCAAACACTGCCAGTCATCTGATTGTCACCTCTTGCAAACTCTGCTTCCTTTGCCAATGCAGTCCAAAATAAAATCATGTCAGCAAAGGGTTTGTAGGCACCTCCAACCGGCTGCTAGGTGGTACCTGCAAACTGTGCTTACTAGCAGTATTTTTACTTGCCCAACACCTGGTGTGGCCTGGGTCAAATTAAAACTTTGAACCTGGCCTATGGGAAGCCAGTGCACATGTTTTAGCAGAGTTGTCAGGTACTGTTGACAATAGGTCTAGCTGCCTAATTCTGGTTTTTTTTTGGAGGGGGGAATCCCCCTCACGCATACCCATTGTCTGAGAACATACTGGTGAGCTTCTGCCGTGTGTGCACTGTGCATGTATGTAGCACACTGAAGTCAGAAAGGAGTTACTTTTCACTTGCTTTCCAGGAAAAAAAAACCAACCATATGCGAGTTTGAGAGTAACCTCATCAAAACACATTCTGGAGCCCAGAGTGTGATATTTGATAAACATTAATTTAAAAACGTAAACTGAAAATTAGTTTTCTAAATATTTCTACTAAATATTCCAACACTCCAAGATTATGAAACTCCAAAATAATAACAACTAGGTTGGTTGTCCTCCAATAACTAGGTAGGTCTTGCTCAAATCTCCCCACTAAAAAAAATATTCCACCACAGGACCAAAGCTCAAATGTTGCCATTGAACATATCTAACTCCTGCAATATACAGCTGAAGCTGTACTGCTGCCAATATTTGTCTGCCCTGACCTCTGCCAAAAGGAAGACAGGCAGGTTCACTGAAGGATAAATCCTGAGTTCTGTTCCACTGGGTTGCGTCCAAGTGGTTATCCTATTTCTTTCCATATTGTGGGATCTTCACGTAGGACAGAGAGATTCATCCTTGCTGAATTTGTGATGTACAACAAGATTGAAGTCTGCTGCGAGTTGGTTCAGAAAATCCTAGTGGAATCCTGACTGAGCCCAATTCAACAGTTGTCTTGATAGGGTGGTAAATAAATTTGAAAAACCCATTTATGCTTTGTTATCCACCCCGCCTCAAAAAACAAACAAAAAAACCTCACCCACTTTAAAAGCAGAAAATGCCTTTCTTGAATGCTGAGACTTGCTATCCACTCAAGAAACGGGCACCCTGTAGTGTGTGAAATGATAGTACGGAACACATTTTCTTGGGCACACTGGTTATATTTCTCATGTATTCAGTGTGACTTGATTCTCCTATTAACACAGTTATAGGGCATCTTATTGCAACTCCCACCTCTGCATGAGTGTTTTTTTGTTTTTAAGTCAAATATCAAAGATGCGGTAGGATAAATAATGTTCTCGCTAATAAAAACAACCAGGTCCCAGAGAGCTTAACACTATGGTGCACAATATCACAATAATGCCCACACAGCTTTCTGCTGTTCAGAATCTCACATTCATTCATGAAGGCCTAACATATTTTCCTGTAAACTTGCAGGAATTACATGGGATCTAATATAACACTACCTAAGGCAGAGCTAATAAACTTTTAATGCTTCAGCCCACCAAGTCTATAGCCTGAATAAGCAATATTCAACAGCCCCCATCTGTAAACCATCCAGTGGGCAGAAAATTCACTTTTCTGGAGAGAAGATAAATCCATGTGTGTGTGTGTGGGTGTGGTGTGTTCAAATCCCAGAGTCCATACTAATGAATTTCTGTTTCAGCTCTTTAAAACATGTTTATAAAATATACAATGAACATTCAGAGACTTGAGTGATTTAACAACCCATCCCTACCTGAAGGAGAAAGTGGATCTGAAATTGACCTCATTACTATGTTGTCTACCATGTTGACTTAACAAACAAATGTTGATGCTGATTATTACACAGCCTCCCCCATTGTAGTGGGGTCTGAAAAGTATACTCATAATGTTTTGTAATTATCTTTCTCTTTCATGGCCCCATTTTTTTACACAAAGTTCACATACTACTGCAAAGCGCTTCTGCGCATGTGCGTGCGGTGAAACCTGGAAAAATACTTCTGCGTTTGCCGCATGCGTATCCCGAAGGATACGTAACCAGAGGTGCTCGTAAGTAGAGGTACCACTGTACTATACTCTTAAACTAAGTGACCTCCTAGGTCACTTCCAATTCTAGATCTGGGGAAGAGGACTGCTAAAGTGGTCTTGATAGGTACATCCTCTTGTTAGGCAATTGCCGATTGTAAGGTCAGCGGTTCCAATCCGCATGACGGAGTGAGCTCCCGTTGCTCTGTCCGCACCTTCTACCAGTGCAAGTAGATAAATAGGTACCACTGCAGTGGGAAGGTAAACGGTATTTCCATGCGTTCTGGATTCCATCACGATGTTCCGTTGCACCAGAAGCGGTTTAGTCATGCTGGCCACATGATCCGGAAAGCTGTCTGCACGGACAAATGCTGGCTCCCTCGGCCTGAAGCGAGATGAGTGCTGCGCCCCATAGTCACCTTTGACTGGACGTAACCGTCCAAGGGTCCTTTACCTTTACCTTTTACCCAAATAATTATCCAAGTACAGGTGATTACCATTTTTGGTGCTGTGCTTCTATGAGCATAATATAAATCCAAAGACATCCAGGAAAGTAAACAGAAAGTTATCAATTTTTATATGTCAATAGTCTTCAGAGGATTCAGTTATGGCTTAAAACTAAATAGGACCTACTTCCAAGTAAATGTCTATATGATTGAAGGACATTTCCTCAAGAAGCACATATATTTTATGTCCGATTTAAAAAAATAAAAAGAAAAGAAGGAGATTAAGACTCCAATCATATTCCAAGTTTCCTGAGAGTGAGCCCTGCTGAACTGAATTGGATTTATTTTTTGAGTAGGTATGCATATAATTGTGCTGCTAAGGATGTAAGTAACATCACCTTTAATCTCAGCACAAACACACGAATTACACACACACAAAAAGCTAAATGTTACTTGTTAGTCCAATCAAATCCTGATCAGGAGAATCGATAAACACCATGTCCCACTTGAAGCGGTTTATTGTTTTTTCAGAAGCTAGTTCAAAATAATAATGTACAATCAATTCACGGCACAGTTAAATCTCCCCTCCAGGATATTCATGGGCAGATATTAATTGTCATCACAGCGGTGATGAAGGTATGTTTGGAATGTTTAAACTCTAAGTGATGACGTGCATGTGCTCTGATGAGGCTTATGGTGTTGCTGTTGTTATTATTATTACTACTGTTGAATACATAAACCTTTGGGTGATGTTATTCCCTCACCCCACCCATCTCTCTTGAGAAACTATAAATCTATCCTTTACGCAAAACCAGATTTCCTGTGAGAGGAACCCTTGGAATGAAACAGCAAAGCACAGCATTTAGCGTTTAAAGTTTATATCAACATCCGTGCAGGACAAAGGTAATTTATTCTGTGAAAAAGGGCCCCCTTGCTACATTTAATCAAGTTAAAGAACATGGGAAAGTGCCCTGGACTTTCCCCCCCCCGTCTGCTTTTTTGCAACTGAACTATTGAAAAACAATTTTCTTCCCATAAAACACCTTAAATCCAAAGTCTAATTAAGCTATTCAAACACGGCTAAGCTGAGAAACAGACTTATCTCTGTTCACTAAGTTTTTCATTTGCCATTTTGTGAAGGGTGGAGAGGAATCAAAATTACATTTACCCTTCCTTGATGGCATACAGTGCTTTCACATTAAAAGATTATTTTCTTAAACTCCCATAGACTGGACTTGACTGTGCTTGGGAAAAGTGCGAACAATACAAAAGAACCTATGTTTATTGAAAAATGAGGAGAGAGAGCATAGAATAAAACCAGTACAGCCCATGACTGGATGGTCACAACAATTTAGAAAAGAACTGAATAGGTTTGGGTAGAAAAGGCAAGGTCAATGCATTCTGCAAAATCCTATTTCCTGGTGTTGGGTTTCAGGACAAGCATGCCTTTGCGTCCTCACAGAGAGCTGAAGCAGGGGGGAAAGCATTTTTTATTTTATTTTACTGACTTATAAACCAGTTCACAACAAGAAGCTACTGGGGTCCTGTACAACAAGACAAAAGGCAGAAACTCTAAAAGCAATACAACCATTTCTAAAATTAATATACTGACTGGCTCAAACTGCAGGGGAAGCCTCCTTAAACAAACAAACAAACAAACAAACAAAAGATCTTTAACAACCATTTAAATGTCAAGAGTGTGGTGTTTTGGGGTACAGGTGGGTAGCCGTGTTGGTCTGCCATAGTCAAAACAAAATCACACGAAATGCACACGAAAGCTCATACCAAGAACAAACTCAGTTGGTTTCTAAGGTGCTACTGGAAAGAATTTTTGATTGTGTTTTGGGGTGTTAGGGGAGGGGTAGTACCCAGGGCCGTAGCTAGGGGTGGTGAGGTGGGCCCCTGCCAGGGCCCCGCAAAACCGGCCAAAAATATGTCCATAAATATAAATATCAATTATTGCCTCATAAGAAATGGTTTTTAATAGAGGGTGAATTGAATGGGTGGAAGGGGAGGGTTGGAGGAGAGGTGGAAAGAAGAGCTAATTTGTCCGTGGCTGGGGGGCACAATCTGGACGGTTCTGCCAGGGGCGCAAGATCACCTAGCTACGGCTCTGATGGGGGATTCAACACACTCCTTTTGGGGTAGTTTGTCCACCTTTGGTCCCCGCCCTGCACTCAGCAATCACCTGTGGCTTCTAGGCCTGGGCAATATATGAGGAGCAGACCACGATGGCGTGTTTCACTCAGCAGAAAATGCGTGCAAGCTGAGACAGTTTCTCCCTCACCAGCTGGAGCCAGTGAACCTTGTTTCAACATCAGGGGTTTCTTGCCAAACCGCAATGTTTTGCTGGCGATACATCGCAATGTTGGAAACCTAACATCGCCCAGCCCTAGTAGCTCCTAGAAGTCGTCAGCATGTGAAAGCGGCCACCCCCTGTGAAACAGCTTTGAGTGGGCAGCTGAACCAGGTGCGGGTAACTGATGGGTCTCAAACCCATGGTGAGTTAGGGATTCCCCTGCAAGCAATATAGGCAGATTGAGCGGACGAGACCAATAGTGGGTCCAGCCGTCAAGAAGGTGGTTTCTGCAAGTGCTGTAAAGGGAAATGAGGGGGAGGTGGGGCTTGTCAACCTGGGAAGGTAGCCCATCTAGGAGAAGGAAAACTCTGGTCCTAAACCTCCGCTGCCTTAAGGACTATACTCACTCATTCAAGGGAAAGGCTTCGGGAGTAAACCCCAAGGAAAAATCCATACCTGCTGCCTTGTGGGACATCTTTGGGAGAAGAAAAGACTAAGGAGGGGGAACAAATCTGGAGGGGGGGACCCTAAGATGGCTGGGTGGCAACTTGTACACCTCCTTCCGGAAACTCCTGCAACCAAGCTGGTGCCAAACGTATTGCTCTGCTTTCCTCTGGATTTCATCAGTGAGGCCGAGAGGGGGGTCTTGTCATCTGGGCAGCCCAGGACCTCCGTACACACTGCCCAGGCTTGCACCCCAGGGAGGTCATTTTAGTGCTTGCTAACACTGTAAAAACAACACAGGAGGCAGCAGTTACTGGTCTCTGCAGCCACAGCAGGCGCTGTGATCCTCAAGCAGTTTGACTTCACCCCAAAAGGTGCACTCCGTTGTCTCTTGAGACAGACAGATACCAAAAACAAATGTCAAGAGGCTAGACACCTGTCTAAGTTGAATCGGTAACTGATTCCTAGAACCTAAAAGCCGGGTTTCTAGTACAAACTAAGCAGTGCCCCATCTAAGGAACACAGTTGCAGGGATGCATGGAGCAAGTGAGATGATTCCTTAGGTAACCTCGTCCCAAATTGCTTAGGGCTTTAAATGTTAAGCACCCACCTACTTCAGCTGCCTCTCTGCCATGGAGTTACATTGCACTCATCGCTGTGTCTTATTTATTTTGGCCCTTAGCTTACTGTGTATATTAGACAAAACATGAGCACTACATCTGATCTGTGGGTGCCAAGTGCCAAGCCCGAACATCCATCTCACAGCCCATTATGCTATGTCTTGGAACTCACATCGCTGATTATTGTCACAGACCTCACCCTTTTTGTGCAGAAACCACAAAGGAAAGGGAAAGAGAAAAAGCACTGAGCAGGAAGCCAGCTAAAGAAACGGTCACCACAAGAATGGCAGGCAATGACACTGGGAGCAAGATGTTCAACAAGCTTGCACTCTTGAAAGCAGCAGTAGCAGCAGCAGCAACCCTTTGCAGGCATCTATAAGACTAAGCTGTTAGTATGCAAGGATTGCAGTCTCTCCCTCCCCACACAGCGCCACTTCTTTTGATTGATGGTTAACTCTAAGCTAAAGATCCCAAGGAGTGAAAGAATGCACATCCCTCTGTGTATCATTTCTATTTTGCAGGCACATTTACACTTCATGAAACTAGCCACAGATCAGATTCACATTGGGCTGCTTGGCATGAATGCAGTCTCTGATGTTAGTGTGTCTCCACCCTCTCTTAGCTGATCATAATCTTGCCATACATTAACTGCTTTTCTCCCTATCACTGACGTAGGGCCAGTTTTGAAATGGGAGGAAGTAAACAAGGATAGGGAACTTCCTCCGAAGACTGCCAAGAATGCCAAAAAACAACACACCGACAAGTTCAGGACTAGTTCTATAATTATACACAGAACATGCCCTGCTTCCTTTCCACCCACCTAAACTCCTTCCTCTCAGGTGCTCCGTGTTGTGCCCTTTGTTCATAAAGACAACTTTTGATTTATGCCTTTGCAATTTAGAAATTTGGCTATGACCGTTCTAGGTCTTCAATAGACACTACAACATACAGAACACGGTACAGTAACTGGTTTGTGAAGTCATCTTTCTTTCGCCCTGGTTCCACGGGGCTCACTTTCATGGTCTAAGAAAAATTACACCCAGTTGTTGCTTGGTGAGTAAATGTAAATTCTCCTCCTCTCTTTGGCTACTAATGTCGGTGTACAGTGTGTGTACTCACTAACCATGGATTTAAAGAAAGCTGAGGCAAGGACTCTCGATTTTTACAAAGGCTGTTCATGTTTTCTCAAATCAGCAGGTTTCATCAGTTGCAACAAAAAAAGAGGACATATATTTGCACAGAATTTGTAAGTGTGCAGCCGTACCTCGGAAGTCCAATGGAATCCATTCCAGAAGTCCGTTCGACTTCCAAAACATTCAGAAACCAAGGCACGGCTTCCAATCCTGAAGCCAATTGGAATCTGTGGAAGCCACGTCGGACACTCAGGTTCCAAAGAACATTCGCAAACCGGAACACTCACTTTTGAGTTTGCTGCGTTCGGGAGCCAAAACGTTTGAGTCACAAGGCGTTCGACTTCCGAGGTACGACTGTATATGGAAATTTAGAAATATTAAACAGAAATGCAATCTATCTCACCATAATGGGGGGAATGCTGTGACCAGATGGCTGGGTGCCTGCTCTCACATATTTAAACTGGACTTGGACCAGGGAGCCCTTCGAACAGGATATCATCGTCTAGAAGCAGGATACAAAGCCAACCTACCACTGCTGTGCATAAATAATAAGGTTATCTCTAGTAAACAGTAGATCACATTTCCAGGGAGAAGGACAGTGATCTATTCTTGACCTAAGATAATCAGAAATGGAATTTGACTCCAGAATTCCTTGTCCATGTATACTTAACATAACCTGTGAATCCATGCCCAACATGCAATTCTTCCCTATTTGACAGCATTGTGACTTAAGTGATGGAACAGCACTGACCTCTTTAACTCTCCCTCTTAACTGGCTTGCAGTAGAGGTTTCAAATAGGCGATCTTACAATGTTTCTGAAAAACAATTGTCCTGTGAACCATCCCTTGGAGGGGAGGATAGATCATGCTCCATCTTTGAATGTAGGGACAAAAAGATAAAAATACATCGGAAGATTGGGAGCATTAATGCAAGTTGTTTTCATACCAATAAAACTGAGACAACATGCCCCTTTCCTTGTCAAGACTTGCGTGTTTTTCTCCGACACCTCTCCCGTCTTGCCATACTGCCTGAAGCCGGGATGTGGTAAATGATTTTGTGTTGGCTGCACCTTCCCTTCTTCAACGGAGCAAACCTTTTCTCAAACTGTATTATTTTATCCTGGCTTCCACGCTTCCCACGCATTCAAAACATATTATGACTTCCTTTTCATAGATGCTTCTAACTTACACTCTAAGCACGTTTCTCATTCTACTCAGTAGATGTGGGTGGCAAATAATGAAAATTAATTGTACAGTATGGCAACATTCATTTGCAGCAACAGAAATGGCAGAGCTTTTAACAAGAACCAGTATATGGAGTAGCGGTTATAGAGTGTCGGGCTACGACCTGGGAGACCAAGGTTCAAATCCCAGCATAACTCCGTGGCCTTGGGGCAGTCACTTCCTCTCAGCCAACAGGCTTGTTGTAAGGAGTGAGAAAGCCATGTACACCACCTTGAGCTTCTTCGTGGAAAAGTGGGATATAAATGTAATATTAATGTAAAGTATGGGGGTTGGGATTATTGTACCCCAGTGCTCACTGACGAACGAAATTCTTATGTAAGAAAGAAATGTTGGACTGCCATCTAGATGTCATTGTTGTCCTACACCAGAGCTTTCCAAACTGTGTG
The DNA here is from genome assembly GCF_009819535.1 of Lacerta agilis. NCBI lineage: Eukaryota > Metazoa > Chordata > Lepidosauria > Squamata > Lacertidae > Lacerta > Lacerta agilis. Next base: position 15,254,671 of record NC_046323.1, read on the forward strand.
TCGTGACACCTTAGTGTGTCGGCTGCAGTGTGTAGATGTTTCATGCAATCGCTTCCCACGCTCCTCCCAGGGCTGGAAAGAGGTTAGTTTAACTTCTGGTTTGCTAGTAAAACTGAATTACTGTGTTGCAAAACGATGCATGTCTAAAAAGTGTGTCACCAACATGAAAAGTTTAGAAAGCTCTGTCCTACATATTTCTTGAGATGCAACAAAACATAGCCAAAGAAACACACAAATACAGAATCTAAATCCAACCACCAGAATCCAGTGACATGCATAGGACAGAACCACATGCAAAGTGCAGCGAAACACGAGCACATAAAACAGCTGCCACAAAAATTCCAGCGACTAAAGGTGTTTAAAACGCACATGGAATGTAATCCATATAACGGAATAAAGCGGCTCTTTGGGACAAGCATGCAAAGTCTGGGCATGCACCTGGTAATCAGCATGACAATATGCTGAAAAAGAAGCTTAAGTGCTTAATTGCATGTACATATGTAAAAAGGGCATGCTGGATCCAATTACACCAGAAAGTTAAAGAAAACATCAAATCAGAAAGTTTCATCAATCTAACCCCCTCCATTCTTTCTCACTGTCTCATTTTTATTGCATAGGGTTGCATCCAAAATTTGCCCAAGAATGCAAACTCCCCCGAGAGAGTAAAGCCAAGTGAATTCAATGGGACTTACTTCTGAGTACATACATACATATGTATATATAGGCAACCCTGTTTAGGGAAGTTTTCAATGTTTGTGTTTTATCGTGTTTTTAATATTCTGTTGGGAGCCGCCCAGAGTGGCTGGGGAAACCCAACCAGATGGATGGAGTATAAATAATAAATCATTATTAAATTATTATATGTACGTAATTTTATTTGCATGCGATCTTTTTCCACAGTTCAAACCATGCTCAATGAGGTTTGCAACATAAAAACAATGCATAACTACAACTTAACAAAAGCAGTCGTAAACTATAAATAAAACATTAAAAAATACACAACCAAACTGAAGAATAATAAATAAGAGTAGAAATATAGAAACGTTCATGCTTTCGTCACAATCAATGGAACTGAATTCTCGTCCTGAGCAACTTAATAGATGTCAATGGGACTAAAGCATAACCAATTAAATCCACATTCAGCCTATTGCCAATTCCTTGTTTGTTTGTTTTTTAAAAACACAATTGTATTATTATTATTATTATTATTATTATTATTATTATTATTATTATTATTATTAAAAACCTGTTTCCATTTTTATATCCTACACAAAATTTCTATTTGCATTGAGGCCCATCTACTTTGAAATTAGTTCCAAGTGTATGGAGCTTCCAGCTGCGGCACCACAATTATGAAAACCTTCCCTAAGGAAGCTTATCCAAGTCTGATTTTATCTTGTTTTTAGGAAAATGTTGAAGGCATTTTGTTTTGGACCAGCACTCAAGAATACATAAACAGCATTGGCTACATTTACCTTTTGTCATTTGAATAACTAGTTTTATACTTTTCTTCGCTACCTAGAGATGCCCATGCTGGTTGGAAAAACGGGGTTTATAAACAGCGTAAATATAAATACATAAATATATGAATCAGTCTCTCTTGTGCTTAAAAAGCAGAATATTTGAACCATTAAAAGGGATTTAATGCTGCAGTCTTCTCATCAGTGCAAGCATTTTGACTTCCCAGACACAACAACCACCCCTCTCCCCTCCCGACCCTCCAAATCAATTGTGGGGGGAAATGCAGGTGGGAATGGGTCAAAGAGGTAAGAAAGCCCCAGGTATTTACTGGTGAGAGCCCAGTGCACCAAGTTGGTTGATTCCAGCCCATTGTAAATTCCAGCATGTGACTGGTCAGTTTAAAATGATAACCAAGAACCAAGAGGCTTCTGTTTTTTTATAAGAATGATTTCTGGATTCATGAATAATTGACTGCTTTCCAAAGGACTGAGAGAGGATTTATTTTAAAGGTCATGCTTTACATATGCCTACTCACAGAGAGAGTAGGATCCAAAGGTGGTATCAAATGACAAATTTTCTGATGTTGCACAGATTTTTGCAATCAGCATGTCATGAAAGCCCCACGGAACCCGATTAGCTCCTTCGGTTTCAAACACATACACCCCTCATTTTTTGGGGGGGGGGAATCAGGAAATCTGTTCACACACTTTCCCAGTCCAAAGTGACCTGTTTAAACCTGTCAGCAGGTCCTATAGACACCAGTGGGACTTGCATCCAAGTTGATAGGTAAAGGATTTGCGCTCTTAAATGGAAGGTTTTGAAAGGGAGCCATCAATGGAGAGGGTACCTTGTGTTTGGCTATAAGGGTCCTCAGAAACTAGCATAGAGAAGTGTCTGTGAGATTTGGGGAAACAATTGTTTCCTGAGTTTTATGCTGATGCCACGACTTCCAACAGGTTTCGAGGTGTGTGTGTGTGTGCCTGTGTGTCACAAAGTTTTGGCTTCAGATAGCAGAAATGTCTTACAGAAGCTTTAACATGCTTCCTGTCTATTGTTAACGTAACATGATTCTTTCGACTGCAATGCCATATGGTGAGGGGTGGGAAGTAATGTCCTGACTACATGAAGCCATGATGCAGGAACACAGCTGACTATTCCCCAACCTCAAGCCTTTCCCACTTTGCTGTAGCTAATTGTATTTCCCCCCCTCTCTTCTTCAGCAAAATGCAATTTTAACAGCAAGCAGACGTTTGCATATAAGTTCTGTTTACATCACGTCCCATTCAGATTCTGCTGTATGTTACAGGTTCAGAAGTACTGATTCCTTATTGGCCAATCGTATGGGGAAGTGATACAAAAAGTTGGAAATAACCAGCGTAGTTCGTACTGTATATGTGTGTAGCAAAGAACCAGTTCATGAATGGGTTTTTACAATGGAATTTGAAGGGTGTCACTCAGTGGCTACAGTCTCTGGCATCACCAGATAGGACTGGGAGAGACCGCAGTCTGAAACTCTTACCAGTCAATGTAAACAATACTGAAGCAATGGTCTGACTCAATATAAACTAGTTGTCTAATAGTTTCAGGGGATAATCGCACATTCATTGTGTGCCACTAAAGTAATAATTCCCCTAAGCCTCAGAGGTGGGCAATTTGTAGCCTTAGGGCTGCATATGGCTTGAACCCTAATTTCATATGGCATGCAGTCTAATTTCATGCTGGTGGCAAAGAGAGGGAAATAGTAGGAACTGGGGTGACAGAAAGAAAGAGATAGAAAGGAACGGGGGGGAGATAGAAAAGGGGGTGTCCCCCACTGTTGGCTCTGGCATTACTTGCCCCTGACACAATACGTTTGTGTGTGTTGGGTGTGCCAGGGTTTGTGGGTGCTAGATTTCCATAAATTCCTGGATTTAGTAAGTGTTAGAACTTAATCAATGCTTAGAGAGTTAAACTGAAAATCAGACAATTAATAACTGAACTCAGCTTCCTGTGTTCAGGAGATTGCATGGGGTGAGAACAAAAGGAAAGTGATGAGTCATTAGGAATCTCGCCAGAGAAAGTGGTCTCTCCTTCAACTCAGAGTTAGTTAGAAGACAACAAGGCAGAGTTTCAAACAGAGTTTAGGGATTGGGTTTTTGCAGTGAAGCTGAGCAGAGGGCTGGAGGGCCATGGCTGACTGGAATCCAAAACTGTGGCCATGGGAGAGGCAATAACCTCTTGGAGTGTAATGTTTTGTGCCTCTCCATCGTAGGCCAGTCAACAGAAACAACAAAAGTTGTCCATACTTATTTTGGGGCAAAGGAGGAAATGGAATACTGTATCTGTTCTGGTATTGTTTTGACAGTCATCAACCATACTGCATAATGGCGCTCTACCCTGTCCAGCAAAATTATTTAGGGAAGAAAGACCCATCTTCCACAACACCATTTCACTTCAGGTGGCTACAACATGGCACTGATAACACCAAGGTTGCTGGTTCAATGCTGGTAAGTATGGGAGAACTGCATATTTCTGCACTGAAGGGGGTTGGACAAGATGATCCTCAGTGCCCTTTCCAACTCTATGAATCTATGATTACTTCAAGCAACTGCAATAGTTTTAAGCCTGAATGAAAAGCCCCTATACCATGTCACCTTGTATGCTTAAATTTTAAGGATGATCTGCTACGTCTGTCTACAGTGGGGAGGCTCACACAATGCACCCTTTCAACATTTTAACTGACCCACATAAAGTAAACACTATGTGAAGCAATGAATTGCATTGGCTGATGGAGCACTGCATTGAATTATATTCTCCTTCCCACAGCTCACAGGTGAATAATTACACCTGTCCCACTTGGCGAGACGAAAGACACTAAGTAGTGGCTGTATGGGAAGAGATTTAAAGAAAAAGCAATGTTCATAGTCAGGTAGAAAAACAACTTACTTTGTGAGCCTGTTACTGCAGCGATGGAAAAGGGAGAAATTATACTATTTCTGCCTTTGATCCCCCCTCCCCCCAAAAGGCACTTGGGTCTGGAAAAACCATTTGATAGTAAAATATATTAAGTATAAGGTGCTCCTCAAACATTGGAGACTGGGTCAAGAATCAGCAGTCCATCCCCTCCAGAAAACCATTCCAGTTCTTTCTGGAGTTCAAAGAAGAAGGCCTGATCTCTTAAGGATATGCTGTACCAACTCAAGTACAGTAATACCTCCGCAAACATCCTACTTGTTTAATGTCCATGCTGGCAAACGTCCGCGGCAAACCCAGAAGTACCAGAACAGGGTTACTTTCAGGTTTACCTGCTCGCACATGCGCAGAAGAGCAAACCACTCTGCACACGTGCGCAGACGCAGCACTTTGCCCTGTGTCCCTTTTTGGCTAACGGCCAGGGCTCCGGAACAGATCCGGCCGCAAAACGAGGTACAACTGTAATTGTTTTCTTTGAAATAGGTGAGTAAATGGATTACTGTACAAGACTTGTCGATGTTTTGGACAGCAGAGTCCTTTTTCTGTATACATGGCACTGTATAAGCTGAGTTAGGAATCCTACAGCACCTTCAGGGTTTAAGGATGCTCGCTGGCAATGCCGTCAATGGCAACTGCCTTATGCGCCACAACTTATTTGCATCGCCAACACTTCCTTGCTTTAAGTGGTCATAAACCCAGAGCACAATGGGCCTGTAACCAAAGTGAGTCAGCCTGCAAGCATGGGTCATTGCTGATAGTGCACTGAATGTCACTGCACTTGCAACAGCTTGAACACATGACTGGAATGAAAACAAGGTAAGTACACAAGGCAAGTGCTTTGCCCATTCATGAAATGGATTAGTGGGGGTGGGGGAGAAAGTTACGCCAACTTCCTTACCACTTTACCAGTCAAAATTACAAAATGTTTATGGATCTCTTCATATGTGTGTGTGTGTGTGTGTAATCTTTTTAGAAAAGAAGAGAAAGCTACTCTATCCAACCTTTTTAAACTTATTCCCTTATGTAAAATTTACAGAGACAACACGTCTTGTTTATTTTATGTGTAACTCAGAGCGTATAAAGGCTGGGTGAGGAAGTTCTTCCCTGCCCGCTGCCCTCAAAGTTTTAAAATTATGCTAATTTTTCCATCTTCAAATAAGAAATATTTTCCAAATAAAAACTGGGTCTACAATGAATCCCCCCACGCCAACTAATAGTTTCTTTAGGAGGTTTTGAGGCGTGATCTTTGGCTTTCAGAAAACATTTTTAAAGTCTCTGTGTTATATACAGTGGTACCCTGGTTTACTCTACACATGGACAAAGATTGAGGGGACAAGAAGGGGACGACAGAGGACGAGATGGTTGGACAGTGTTCTCGAAGCTACTAACATGAGTTTGACGAAACTGTGGGAGGCAGTGGAAGACAGGAGTGCCTGGCGTGCTCTGGTCCATGGGGTCACGAAGAGTCGGACACAACAACAACAACAACAACAACAACAACACACTGGTTTACGAACTTAATCTGTTCCGGAAGTCTGTACTTAAAGCAAAGCGTTCTTAAACCAAGGCATGTTTTCCCATAGCAGCAGGGGACTCAATTTACAAATGGAACACACTCAACAGGAAGCGAAACATGTTCTTATTCCAAGGCAAAGTTCACAAACCAAAACACCTACTTCCGGGTTTGCAGCATTCTTAATCCAAGTTGTTCATAAACTAAGATGTTCTTAAACCAAGGTACCAATGTAGTGCTGTATAAGTTTGTTGCATTCATAGCAGTCTTGTGCTGAAGCACTCTATGGGTACAATATCTACAGATGCAATTCTCGTTTGTCTGCTTTTCTAAGGCAGCTATCAAAATCAGAAAGAAAAAGTATATTCCTCTCCTCCTTAGATGCTTATGTTTGCTGAGCAATAAACACTTATGCTTGGAAAAGCAGGCTGTGTTATTCTTTTTATTTATTTACTTTCAAAATTATTCACGGCCATTCAGAATACAGTAGCTTCCCATGGCACCTTGTAAGATTCAAAACAATTGGAAACCGTATAAAATGAAAGCAACATGATCACTGGCATAATAGGAGCATAAAGCTATTTCAGATCAATATATCATTATCATAGCTGGCCATAAGACTAAAAATGGAGAAAACTGTCCATTGCACCTTCTCATTAAAAAAAAAAAACCCTATTTTTTAGAGCCTGCCTAAACAGTATCAGGGCTTTATACACTAGTACTAACACCTTGAATTGGGTCTGGTAGCTCACTGGCAGTGGTCCCCCACTGAACTGCTCCACACACCAACCCAACAGCCATATTCTCCACTACACTAATAGCAGTTTCCTGACCGTCTGCAAGGACAACCCCCATAGAACACATTATTCCAGGTGGGATGTCACTAGAACATGGACTTCTGCACCAAGCTATCCTGGTCCAGAAATAGCTGGAGCTAGGGATGAACACTCAGAGGCTATTTGTGATTCCAATGACAGACTGGAACCCAAATGTACTATGAACATGTTCCTTCATGGTGTAACCCCTATTAGACCAAGTTGTACTACCTAATTTCTGAATATGACAACCACCCAGTAACAGAACCTCTATCTGATTGCAATTCAGCTTCAGTTTACTGGCACCTATCCAGTCTTTCACTGTTTCCTGGCACTGGTCCAATACCTTCATAACCTCTCCTGGTTCCTTTTTTTCTAAACTGAATACAAAGATGTAGACCAGGGGTAGTCAACTCCCAAGAGGCTGTGATCTACTTACAGAGTTAAAAACTGGAAGTGATCTACCCCCTTTTGGGGGGTTCAGGTCAAAGTTGTTGAGCTTTTTTTAGGGAGAAGGAAAGCCCTGTTTTTGGGGGGGGTGCAGGGCAAAAAAATGAGCTTTTTTAGGGGAGTCAAAGTTGTTGAGCTTCTTTGGGGGAGCCAGTGATCTAGCACAGATGTCCAGTGATCTACCTGCTGGACGTGCCTGATGTAGACATTCACATGATTTGTGAAGTGCCCATTAGAATTGCTGGACAAACTATGTATCCCTGCCCATGTAGATAACAGATTTTTTTCTGATGATGTTCCCCCCTGCCTCCCCAGTCTGTAATAAAGCTAATCCCATATAAAGTAAAATTGGGTAAATTACCTCAGCTAAACCGATATATTACCCATTGCCTTGTCCCTACAACCCCTGGAAAGAAGCTCAATTTCAAAGGTTAATAGTACAAAACAAATATGCCCAGGCAGTTCAAAAGCTTGAATGTAAAATATATTTGCAGGTTCCCCCACCCCCACAGCGATGTTTTAAAGACTCTGGCCAAGTTTTAATGGGCTGTCACACACGAGCGGTTATGAAAGACTTACAATGAACCAAGCTGATAAGCTGATTTGATTTGAATTAACTGCATGAGATTGCTGCTTTGAAAAAGCTGGCCTAAAGAGGCAGCAGCAAAAGCAATCTAAGAAGCCACTGGGATGGTTTGCTTCAGATGCAAAGAAGTGTGGAAGGTTTAGGTAGGGTCAGCTAATTGAGAGATGCATTTGTTTGATCCTGACATCTTTTCCCCTGAAGGAACCCAACACAATGGATGTAGGCTCTCTATTTATTCTTTCCACAAAGCGACCTAATAAGCTGGTGTTTGTGACTTTGTTACTCTAAGATGGTTTTCACAGATAAACTAATAATAATAATAATAATAATAATAATAATAATGTCAGCAGTTAGCATTGGAAAATGGGGGGTTGCCCTGATGTTGCCCCAAGTGTTCTCCTGCAACTGTCTATATTGAATTACCTTACAAATCTTGAAGCTGTGCTTTTTCATTCATGACTCCAGGAAGCTTTTCAAACACCCCACCCCCACCCTCTCTGTGTGTAAGAAGAGAGAGAGAAAACTCTATCATCCAAAGTAAGGAATATCCAAAATAGTCTTTGAATCTGTGATGTGTCATGTCCATGGAAGCAAAAGCCTTAAAATAACCTGTGCACAGAGCCAATTGGCAGGATAGTGAGAGTCACACTACACCCTGCTGTCCTTAGCCACAGGGTGCAGAACTGCAGCCATTTCTTGTTAGGCAACCAAGGGAGAATGCATACATTCCCGTTGATTTAGGACCTAACTGTGCATAGCTGGGGAAATGGGCTACTGCTTAAACTTATGCAATGTCCATCTTCTTGCAGGCCGTTTTAACTTCGGTCATTTACACTATTTGTCAAGAGCACCTCCACTGTTCTCTTCTCTAGCATTTTTTTAAGAGATGTGGGAGAATTCTGGAGGCGCTCTTCAGCAATAACTAAAATTAAAAGGAATGCAGAAATAACCTGTTCCGGTGCAAAAAAAAACCAGCTGCATCCCACAGCACTGCACTTAAATGTGCTTTCAGATTTGCACAGTGATAGAATTAATTTCCTAATGCAACACAACACACTAGGTAAACTTCGTAATGAACTTTCCAACAAACCATTTCACGAAGAAGATCACAAGCCAAGGTTGTGCCCTCCAGACGTTGTTGGATTCCAATGTCTAACAGCCTCAGCCTGCATGACAAATGTGTGAAGATGATGGCAGTTGTAGTTACACCACCATGTTTCTTTTAGTATGCCTAACTTCCACCTTACACACACACACACACACACACACACACACCATCAGTCTACAAATATCCATAAATTGTAATTAAAACATCAGTAAAACTAAGTAGATTCAGGTGGCACTGTGGGTTAAACCGCAGAGCCTAGGGCTTGCTGATCAGAAGGTCAGCAGTTTGAATCCCCGTGATGGGGTGAGCTCCCGTTGCTCGGTCGCAGCTCCTGGCCACCTAGCAGTTCGAAAGCACGTCCAAGTGTAAGTAGATAAATAGGTACCACTCCGGTGGGAAGGTAAATGGCGTTTCCGTGCGCTGCTCTGGTTTACCAGAAGCGGCTTAGTCATGCTGGCCACATGACCTGGAAGCTGTACGCCGGCTCCCTCAGTCAGTAACGCGAGATGAGCGCCGCAACCCCAGAGTCGGACACGACTGGGTCTAATGGCCAGGGGTCTCTTTACCTTTTAAAACTAAATAGACACTGGTTGATTAAAAGGGAAAATCTGTGTTGTAAAGGAGTGCATAAACAATGACAACAAAAGATTTAAGAAAATGTCTGAAAGAAGGGTGGAGTGGTCCCTGCTGAAGCCATGCTAGTAGGGCAAAGCCTAACACATTAAAGGTTCAGTCAGTAGTGAAGGCCAATTGAACCTCAGGGGCATGGAAAACCACCCTTTGTATATCACTGTTCCACAGTTAAGACAAAAGCCTAGACTGGATCACCTGCTCTATCTACTAGAAAGTCCCCAGAGTGTTCAGGATTCCATCAGGATCCATAAATATCTGAGGGTGGCGCATCTTAATCATCCCCCCAACTTTAGGACAAACTTCATCATGGAGTGTTGTAGACTGGAAGCAGTTCACACAATCTCAAACTTTTCAAAGCCACTTCAGCGTAATATACAACAGAGAGCATGCATTGGCATTATTGGTGAAATACAACCAAGGCTAAGGGAGCCACTTACACCGTGAGTTACAGGGCACCATACAATTATTGATACATTTTGATTTGCAAACTACAATGAGAACAAGGCACGATCATGGGCAGAGTTGCAAAAGAAAAACCCATGGACAGACAACCTATCGCACTGACCTCCTCAGAAAGAGTTCTCATACACAAGTTCATCAAGTTGGCAACTGACATGTACAAAGCAGCCCTCACAACCACACACCACAGATGGAGCTTCCATAAAGCTGACATCACGCCAAGCACAATACTTTTCAAACACAGTGTAGGTAGAAGGCAAGATTATGCAGCCAATATCCCTCCCCTCTCCCCGCAAAAAGAAACCTCTTCAGGAGACCATTGTGAACTGTGTCACCTGGGGCTGCTCTGGGATGGGGGAATACCTGAAATCAGGGGAGGAATCTAGTGAAAAATTCCTCTCCCCATTTTGGGGTGATTTTCCCTCTCCTACTGCAACCGCAGGTGACACAGCCCACACAATATAGTAGATGCTCTTCCTAAGGCTTATTATGGGGTGGGGATTTACACTGGGCTGTAGGGGGAATGAGGGGAATAAAAATATCCATTGAGTCTTCTGCTTCCACGTCACACTGGACACTACCCAAAGAACACAAACCACAAACTCATCTGTGAGTCATCACATACCAAGTTCAAGCTCACCCAGGGACAGCTGTAGGCAAGATTCCTGCATTGCAGGGGGTTGATCTAGATGACCCTCTGGGCCCCTTCCATCTCTACAATTCTAGCCTAAGTCAAATGATATACATGCATATGCGAATCAGCACTAAGGGCAATATGTTGCATCTGCCATGAATGTGCTGCAGAAAACACTTCCATGGTGATATTCTTGGCCAGTGTTGGCCAATGATGTGGAATGGGGTAAGCCACAACAAAAATCTGGTGAGCATTCCCAAAAATTAGGAGGAGGGGTGGAGGATATACATCACAATGTTTCTGACAGCATTCCTGTGGCTTGCATAACATCTGCTCTCACTCTTAGATTCCTTCTGAAGCCAAAACACGTAGCCTTTTCTTTAGCACTGCACTAAAGTTTTGGAAAGTGGTCCCCAAACTGTTTTCATAATGACAGCCATAATTGTCCTTTCACAGATATCAAACTAAGAAGATGAGGTGAGCATTATGTTCTCAGCTCTTTCCCAACTGTTCACTACTTGTTTGGGTACAAATATGTTCAGCAGCTTAGCACAGAGGTGGCAATTATGTTCTCTATCGAGTGTGCTGAGCAAATTGACCAAAGATGATGACAGAAGATAATAGGTTCTACTGAAGAACCATTATAATTAACAAACACTCTACAGACTTTTGAGCTCAACAAATAGCCATTTAGCTATGCTAAGTTTCAAAAGTTAAAGACTAGAATAGAAAACAGTTAACACACCTTCATTACAACTAATACAACTACTAAATCATAGCCAGTGCCTCATCTTCACAGAACACAGATGCAACAAGACCCATGGTGGGGAAGACAGTATATGGTTGTAGAATGACAATAGTTGACCCACATAAGGACAAGCCACTTCCAAATACAGTGGCATAGAGGAAACACTGGTGAAGCCCAATCATTTGTCAGTATGAGATGACAAGTCCTACTATGTTTCACCGACCAACAGGATGCAGGTTGCTATAGTTACTCACCGCAGTGTGTCCAGCACAGTAGGTGTAGCTAGCGTGGGATTGGTAGTGCAAGCTTGTCCTTGGGAAAGTGTATGTGTTCCAAAGAGGTTGGCTGCTGCTCCACTGGGAACTAAAGCCAGGACTCATGGTCACTCGGTATTTACTGTTTTGGTACGTTCTCACTGTGGAATTAGGCTATTGAGAGAGAAAGATAAAAGCAAAGGTAAATTGCAAATAACTGAACTCCACATAAACACACACAATGTTGCCTTTGGAAAGCACATAGACATATTTTATTTTATTTTATTGCAGAAAATGAAAGAATACTGGAAAGTCAATGAAGCAGGGACGCTGTACTGGGGAACAGTTACTCTCCAGAGGACAAGGGAGAGGTGGGCTGCATCGCTCGCAAATGAAGTTTACCTATGATCGCGTGCCAGAGGGGGCACAGAGATGGCGAGGTGCAGTAGACGGGCAAAATGCCGCAAGTGCTGACATTCACAATCACTTTGCAAACTCTTATCCACGGGTAGGCAAACTAAGGCCTGGGGGCTGGATCCCGCCCAGTTGCCTTCTAAATCTGGCCTGTGGACGGTCCGGGAATCAGCGTATTTTTACATGAGTAGAATGTGTCCTTTTATTTAAAATGCATCCCTGGGTTATTTGTGGGGCATAGGAATTCATTCATTATCCCCCCCCCAAAAAAAAAAATATAGTCCGGCCCCCCACAAGGTCTGAGGGACAGTGGACCGGCTCCCTGCTGAAAAAAGTTTGCTGACCCCTGCTCTTATCTAATCAGCCTCTGAAAATACAGAGATACTGTACAGAGCAAATTTGGACAATCCCTCTAAGGTGGCCACTTATGCATTATCAAACAAAGAAGAAAAAGTAAGGAAACCAATTTGCATAATACTGGCGTGTGCTGATTTATTTATCGGGATGAAAGATTTAAGAATCGATACTATACTTTAGGTGGAAGTAGGTAAAAGGTTAAAAGAAGAAGAAGTGGAAATACAATGCATCTCACCATAGTGGATAAGACTTTGGCCAGGTGATTTGGGTGCCTGCTCCATCTACTGTGAAGGTGCTAATTGTTGATAATAATTTCAAGGCTCCTCCTCTCCCTTCTTAGGGTTATTTGCTTTAAATTTAGCTGGGACCCCTCAGGCCTTCCAACAGATAGCTGTAAAGTTGGAAACAGGGTCTTTCTAAATTCCTTGCACTTGCACCCTGTCTTTCTGACATTCAAGCCACCCTGAATGAAACCACAGCTTCTGTTATCTCTAATTGTGCTCTATAAATTGTAAAATGCAAGGGTGGCACAGCAAGCAAACACAATGCACATCAACTTCTGTCATGCCTTCTGATGCATGCTTATTTCCAGCTGATGAGGAGAGATCCCACCAAAGAGCAGACATTCCCCACACTACCCTCAGCAACACTTTATGGTATCTGAAGCAGAGGGCTGCTCCCTTTTGGTTCATGTCAAGGGATTCCTGTGGTGCGATTTCTACAGATTTAACTTACAACTCTCCAAACGCAAAGCATACAAATGAACACTAAAAGCTACCCTAAACTCTCATTAGTCACAGTATATGACAAGGGGTTACTTTGTTCATTCTGAATAGGTTTTTGGAGAGAAACACTGCCCTCATACTTGAAGAAGATCTTCCCTCCCCTCTTCAAATAAGCCTTTTATAGGGCTATGAATCTTGGCATATCAAAGGAAAGGTTTCACTTTAATTCCCCAAAGGAATGCAATACAAATTCTCTTTTCTTTGGCCTATCTCATAAATTCATCAGAAAGAAATTTCATCTTTCCCAACGAATTTGACATCGCAGTTAAAAACAGAGCACTTGGCTCTGGGTGGGGCTGGGATCAGAATAGCCATTCTAGGTTGTTGTTTTTTTTAAGAGAAAGATTTATAGACTGCCCCCTAACATAAAATATCAAGGCAGTGCACAACAAAATATGGAAGTACAATAAAACGTAAACTACCATAAACATGAGACAAAATAAATATGACTACCCCGTACCCCGCACTGAAAAAGTTTTAACAACTCAAGAGCCGTTCAGCATATAAAGAAGATGTCTGAAAATTAGCAGTGATGTTGCCTGCTGACACTGAAAGACCAACTTCTAGTTGAAGATAAAGCACTCCATGGGTGATCTTGGTGATCAAGCTAGGATATAGTGGTCCTTGGGGTTTGTATATCTACACAATAACCTTGAATCTGGCATGGTAGCATATGGGCAGCCAGTTCTAATGTTTTAGCAGAAGTGTCACATGCTCTTAGGTGTCTTTCCCCATCCATTCTACAATAACTGGAGCATCAAGACCAGGCCCAAGGGCAGTCCCACATAGAGCACATTGCAGTATTCCAGTCTCAAGTTTCCCAGTAAATGGACTACTGCGGCCAGCCTGTTCTTAGCCAGACATGGCTATTGCAGTTGTACCAGAGAAAGCTTGGAAAGGCCCATACCCAAATCCTAAACCTGGAGTGTATGTTTTCTAAACCCAAGGTCCCTGAAATCAGTTGCTGGAAGTAAGAACTGTTAGCCAGGCAAGGTCAGAAAAAAGCTGTTGGCCAGAAGTGCAGACTCTTCATATTTATATTAAACCTGGCCAATTCCAAAGCTTCATACGACCTGCTGGTTGCAGAGTACAATGTGGCATGATCCTATTCCCTTTGGTGAATGAAGAAGGCAGTCAAAGGTGTGTGAAGTCTTAGGTAATTAACCATTCTAGAAACAAGATGTAGATTGTGAGGTTCCCAGTTCCTGGAAGGTTGAGGGGTTTGTTGGTGTGTGTGTGTGTGTGTGTGTGTGTTTGTGTGTGTGTGTAATGGCCTAGGAGCCTGTAGCTACACATATAAAGTTTTACTCTTACATACCAGTTCCTTGCAAGAGTTTACCCAGTTCCTACAACATCACCTGCCTTATTAGATGCTATGTTTCTCAACTTGCAAACAGTAATCATCAAGTAATGTTGTGAAGCTTTTAAACAGGGCACAAGCATGGACAACCAGTGCAACTAAGGCTATGATTCTAGGCATACTTAAAGGTAAAGGCAAAGGAACCCCTGACCATTAAGTCCAGCCACAAACAACTCTGGGGTTGCAGCGCTCATCTCGCTTTATTGGTCGAGGTAGCCGGCATTTGTCCGCAGCTTCCAGGTAATGTGGCCAGCAGGACTAAGCCGCTTCTGGCGAACCAGAGCAGCGCACGGAAACGCCGTTTAGGTACCTTCCCGCCGGAGTGGTACCTATTTATCTACTTACACTTTGACGTGCTTTCGAACTGCTAGGTTGGCAGGAGCAGAGACCAAACAACGGGAGCTCACTCCGTTGCGGGGATTCAAACTGCCGACCTTCTGATCGGCAAGCCCTAGGCTCAGTGGTTTAGACTACATGGGATCAATCCCCATTCATCACAATTAGGTGATGCTTCGGAATAAACGTGCTATACACGGAGGGTTGTGATGAGTCAATAATAGGAGGTGGATAGCTTTGACAACTGAAGCCCATTGATTATATCCAACCAAGCTATGAGCTGATCTGGTTTCCTAAGGTCTGATTTGAATAGCAACATTCATTACTCATCTAATGGCAGGTCCTTGCTCACAGCAAATGGACTATGTGACTTGTTTATCATGGAGAAAATCCTGTTGGTTCTCTGTGCCATTGAAGACCCAGCAACCAGTGGTTGTTTTTATTCAATCATGGCATACTGCACTCTTAATTCATTGAAGGACTGTTCCTTCGATACTTAAAAAGCTCCCCTCCCCATATATTCAGAGAACAGCATTCAGCTTCAAAGCTGACAGACACTTAAACTGTCAGAAAACTGACTGGTCCAGGCATTTCATGCAGCCTTTAGGTCAACACCTGCCCATCATTTCCTTGCACGTTTGCACTTAAATAAAATGAATAATTTGGGCAGGAGGTTATATATTTTTAATCCCATATGCACTATATCTGCAGTCAGGTAGTTCAAAATGACATAGAAACACCACTGATCATTAAAAGATTTGGAAAGGACACATGGAATAAATTAATCATTTCTCTTTCTCTCTCCCCACCCCTTAGTATTTCCTTGCAGAAGGTAGTGAAACCCTTAATTGGCTACAGTGCATAATTATTTTTTTCTCCCAGAAAATTTTCAAGTAGATTCACTCCCTTTTTACAGTTGACATATTAATGAGATAGGTCAAAACTCTCTTCCAAGTTCCACCATTTCATCAGACTTCAGAAGAAGTGTGCAAATGACTTCCAAAGTTGAGTCCATGCTGTCTTAGCTGCTAAGCCTTTAAAATGAACTTCTCAGAAGTATGAGCGGTCTGGGGGAAATGACATAAATTTGAGTCTCTCCAATCCCTGGATTATTATTATTAAAAGCATTCTGCCTTTGGCTACTTCGTCTGTAGTTCTGTAAAAAAGAAGAAGAAGAAACCACAAGAATTGTGCCTGGAGATTCTTATTAGGCACATTTCTCTTCAACCACCAGCATATTCTCTTTTGACTCCCCAGAGGAGCCCTGGATGTGACAAAAACCCACTGCAGGAATGGATGACATTGTTGTAGGTGCCTCTGGCTGAGATGCAAGATGCCCCAACTTGAAACATGCCCCAGTAGAGATTGCAGGCCTAATCCACAAACGACTGAAATGATAAAATATGACCAACCCCCCAGTGATAATGTATGTTTCCTTGAACCACAAGTTGGGAAAGGGGAGGAGGGGAGGGAATGCTTTACTCCGAATTGCATGTTGAGCTCACTGATGAGTAAGAGATAAACATCTGCTAACTATAAAAAGTTGAGCAAAATAATAATAATGATTACATCTATGAAGCCAGTTAGTTCATCTTGTCACACACGAGCTTGCCTTTAATAGATAAGAATGATAATGGATAATAACTCTTAACATACGACAGCTCCTAGGATCCTTTGGGAGAAGCAATTACTGTTTAATGCAGTATCATACCACTTTAAATGTCTGGTGTGAATCTGCCCCAAAGCTGTGGTTCCATGATGCACATGTACAGCTAATTATGCATCTATTCCTACCCATCCCCTCTTCCCCCCCCCAAACCCCCAAACTGCATCTTAAAATTATCAGGGGTTCAAAAAAGTCCCTTCACTGCTAATGCTGTTTTAATCTCAAGGTTCCCCCAACCCCACATGGGGAGAAAAGGGTCGAACCACAGGGTGACACATATGAAAAGGACAGCAGGCTGATAAGCAGAAAGATTGCAGAGTGAAATATTTTGAGCTTTTGCCAGGTATATCCTGTGAAGGGAATTTGGAAATAAAGTTTTCAATTACAGACAGCACTACCAAGCCTTTGGCGAAACAACTGTGACACAAGCAATTAGGGAATCCAATATAACAGACAGTCTTTAATGGTTGAGATAAGCTAGCTAAAAATATTTCCTTGAATGCTCACTTGAGTGCCGTTTCCGTAGTATTCACTCGAAGCTTCTTTTATCTTGAGAGGTTACAGCACACACACAGGTAGGTAACTAGCACAGTGTGCTGTATGGCTAACTTCCACAGGAGATACCCGAACAGCACAATCCTATGCATGCCTACCAAAGTCTCACTGAATTCAGCAAAGCTAATTTACAGATAAGTAGGTTAAAAATTGCATCCTAAGACTGTCATCACACACTGGATGAGAGCAAAAATGCAATGCAGGTTTACATTTATTACGTTTTTTAGGGATTAGATTTCTATAGCACCCTACATCAAAAAGACTCCAGGTCTGTTTACAATTTTTAAAAAATAGGCAGTAGGAACTATAACAATGGATAAATGCAAAACCGTCTTGCATCCCACTCCTCCATCTTTACTTTTCCCCGCAAGGATAACTCCTAGGAGGAGGAGGAAGAAGAAGAAGAAGAAGAAGAAGAAGAAGAAGAAGAAGAAGAGGAGGAGTTTGGATTTGATATCCCACCTTATCACTACCCTAAGTGGCTAACAATCTCCTTTCCCTTCCTCCCCCACAACAAACACTCTGTGAGGTGAGTGAGGCTGAGAGACTTCAGAGAAGTGTGGCTAGCCCAAGGTCACCCAGCAGCTGCATTTGGAGGAGCGGGGATGCGAACCTGGTTCACCAGATTACAAGTCTACTGCTCTTAACCACTAAACCACACTGGCTCTCAGATGGTGAGGTGGAGGAAACAGAATTTCCCTGGCCCTTTTGCTGTAGAGCAGGGATGGCTATCGTGGGCTGTACGAGTCCCACCAAAGTGACCTCTCTGGGGTCTCCCTCTTCCAGCAGTTTGACTTCACCCTCAAAGGTGCCCTCCTCTATTGTCTCGTGAGACAGATGCCAACAAGTCCCATGATTCCACAGCAAAATAGAACAAATATAGTATCATTCCCAGCTCTAGAGAAGCCCCAGAGGGCTTCCTAAAGCCCAAGGCTGAAAAAATATGACATTGGATGTCCTCTGTGTCAGAAAAAAATCTTTCCATCTTTAAGGCAGATTTATGAAGCTTTCAAAGATGCAAAAAAAGAGAGGGGGGGAAATGGGATTGTTAGGCTTGTTTGAAGTACACATTAAAAAGAAAGGACATCTGCTAAGATTGGTGTTCCCAACCACATTTCAATTGTGCCTTTATCAAGGGAATTATGCATATGATTCCTTCATAACTCTGCACAATAAAGTTCCATACTCCTTTTTACTTTTTTGCTTCCTTGTGTTTTTGAAGTACCTAGAATCACAGAGGCATGCCAATTTTTTAAGTACCTAGAATCAGACAAATAAACCATGTCATTTTGGGGCCTGAGGCAGATAATCAAGATGCCTTTTCATGATGGTAAAAATAAAATAACAAACTAAATCATTCACAATTTATTGCCATTTCATGGTACCCAAAACCTGCTGCCTGGGGTGGATTGGCTAATGATAGGGAGCCCTGTCAAATATAGCAACAGCCACCTATAATGTATGTTTATTATAGTACTATTAAAATCCATGCTTCCTCATGACCTTCCCAATCGACCCACAGTACCATCTGAAATCTACACACAAGACGCACAAAATATACACAAAATCATACACAAGACGCACAGACACACACACACTTTTAACCAGAAATACTTGAAACTCACGTGACTAGTAATTATTAACAAAAGTAAAAGACTAGGTTTGACAAGCAAAAATCGAGGGAGCTCTTAGGCAAATCAGGGTAAGATTAAATAGAAATGAGAAAAACAGTGATGAAACAAAGAATAATAAGTTTCTCTCTCTCTCTCTTTGTCTCTCTCTCTCTCCAGACTGTCCCTAAATGTATTTCTGCACTAGGCCATCCCATTTTTAGTAACGATTTCCAGAGGAATAGCCATGTTGGTCTGTTGCATCAAAAACAATAAAGAATCCTGTGGCACTTTAATGATCTGCGAACTTATTATAAGCTTTTGTGGACCACAGTTCACTTTAACAGGTCCATGAAGCACTACCCTAATGCATCAAGTGTCGTCCTGAGTGTTATCCTGAAACTCAGAACAACAGTTTAAGCATTTGGTGAAACAGAATGTGATCCCCACAAACTTGTGCCTTAATGCATGCGTTAGTGTTTAAGGTGCCGCAAAATGTTTTTGGTGTTTTTTTTAAAAAAAAATAATCATTTTTTTTAGTGTGTTTCAGAACAAACACATCAAACACACAGATTTAAACCATACTGTAGTCAGACCTCAAAAACATCAGTCCCATTTCCCCCCCCCCAGCACCCGCTGATCCACCTCTTCCCCAGAGAGCGTAATATCATCAGCATATGCAAAGTGTATTCATGATACTTGGTTATGGCAGGAACAGACAGAATGAAGTAAAGGAAAGGGATTCAGGCCTGAAAGAGCCAAACATTGTATTGGATCCAGGCTATGATCACCTTGCATATACAGATGTTCAATAAAGGATTACTATGTCCCCAGAAATGTATCTCACTCCCTTTGACCTTTAAGTACTCGCATCTTAAAAGGTAAAGGGTAAAGGGACCCCTGACCATTAGGTCCAGTCGTGTCCGACTCTGGGGTTGTGGCGCTCATCTTGCGTTACTGGCCGAGGGAGCTGGCATACAGCTTCCAGGTCAAAGCTACTTCTGGCGAACCAGAGCAGCGCACGGAAACGCCATTTACCTTCCCGCCGGAGCAGTACCCATTTATCTACTTGCACTTTGACGTGCTTTCAAACTGCTAGGTGGGCAGGAGCTGGGGCCGAGGAACGGGAGCTCACCCCATCACGGGGATTTAAATCGCGGACCTTCTGATCAGCAAGCCCTAGGCTCTGTGGTTTAACCCATAGCGCCACCCGCATCCCTAGTCTCTCATTTTACAGGTGAGCTTTTCAAATAAATCCACCTTCCTAACCTTTTCACTACCAGCAATCCAAATTAGGAAATGTAAGGTTCTTCCAGATTTTGGTTATGGTGGACCAGGCTGCTAATAAGAGATAGGAAATAAAATCCTGCTCTTTCAGCTTAGTAAGGTCAAGTGTTGAAGATTCTGAGACATTTTGCTTAGACCCCCAGAACATTTGGGTCTTCATGCATCTGCGCCACATGTGGTGGTAGGTGCCAAACTGCTGGCACGCCCCACCAGCATAAAGGAACTGTACCAGGCTTCATAAATGCCACTCTCCTGGGCATTAGATACCAGCCATGCAAAAGCTTTAAAGGCAATTCCCTAGATTGTGCCGAGATTGATTTAAAAGGTTCAGAGCCCCTCAGCTTTGACCAGCCCTGTTTGTTTATCTGAATCTGCAATGCCATTTCCCACATCTTTCTCAACTCTTTGTTGTTGTTTAGTGTATATCTGGTTTTAAATAAGGAACCTTGGATTTAGATGGACACTCAAAAATTACTTTGCACTTTCTTTGTGCTTCTGCTGGCAGCCACTGTCAACATGCAAATTTTAAAAAAGGTAGGGGGAAAAACATAGCTGCCATTTATATTTGTAGCTTTCCCCCAAAGATTGGAAAAGCCACAGTGGAGCACAGTATCATAATTTACAAAATACTCCTGTATTTTATTACTTTAAATCCTTTAAACTACTTTAAACAAGGACTGCTGTTGAGGTGTCAGACTGAATAAGCAGATTTGAATAAACAGATTTGAATAACTTCTGCCATGGCTGTATATAATAAATACTTATATTATTATTCTTTTCTTTGGCGTTTACCCATAGCCGAGTTAAGATTGTCTTCCACAAACACAGTTTTAACAGTGAGTTCATAAGTGACCGTGGAGGCCAATTCTGGGTCCACATGTCCTTCCACAGTGGGGACATAGGTTTCCGGGTGGGAGTTGATCATGGTAAGGGTTTGCCAAGCGTGCCTTCCTCTTAGCACGTTTCTCCCTTGCGTCCCAAGTTTGAGTGTCTTCAAAGCCCATGACACCTTTGGTAAAGGCTGTTAGCGCTCGCAGGCCAGTGTTTCCCAGTTGTCGGTATTTATACTACTTTTTTTTTTTTTGATTTTGAGAGAGTCTTTAAATTTCTTTTGTTGACCACCAGCATTATGCTTCCCATTTTTAAGTTCAGAATAGAGCAGTTAAATAATTTTATTAAAATGTATCAAACATGTTGAGTAGTGGGTTGATGGATGAATACGGAGGTAGAGGCAGTAGCAAAGTCATGGTTCCCTGATGCCGACTGGATGGCGAAGGGATGGATGTAAGCCCCAGCAGTGATTCAGCTCTTAAGTGTTCAGCTCAGTGATTCAGCTCTGGCTGTGGCTTGCTGCATCCGATCCCACCTTCGTCGCCAGTGTTGCGTAGTGGGTCGATGGATGAAGACACAGCTCTTAAAACAACCAGCTCTTTATTTCAGCTCTGAGTCCTGGACTGAACAACAGCTTAGCCGCCTGGCTTATATAGTACTCAGTATCTTGCAACAGTAACAAACTCCCTCTAGCTGCCCAATCGGTGAACGGCACTCTCAATTCTTCATTTGCATGTTGGGGGGACCTGAGTGGAAACCACAGCCACTGTGGGCAGATTGAGAACTGCAGCCACGGTGCCCAGAATGAGTACTGCAGTTAAACTTAATACATAACAAAACACATGCAAGAAATGTACAATTACTAGGTTCTAGCAAAATGCTCACAATCAGACTTTCCTGCATACTGGGTTGGTTCAGATGGAATGCCAAAGCATGGTTTGGTGGTATGTGAAGAAGCCTTGTAGCAGTGCACTCCCTCCTCCTGCTTCCAGTCCCATTACACAAATAATAGGCTGCCCAGTACAGACAAAACAAGAAACTATGGTTTGCCAAGAACCTATAACCAAGGGATCAGTTTGTGTCAAGGGAGGAGGGAGAGGATGAAGAAAGCCTGTGTCTGAACTAGCCCACTGTCTTCCCTGTTGCATACATAAGCAGGCAGCAAAATATCTTGGGTCAACATTGTTCTCTTGCCTATTTAATAGGTGACTCCTGCTGTCTATCGGCTGCTTGTAATAACTTCTGAGGCAGTAGTAAATTCTGAAGTGCAGGAACTCATAATGACTGCCTACATAGAAACACCCCAAGGAGAATTAATAGCCATGGGGTGTTTGTGTGTGACACATACCAAAGAACAACACGAGATACACACACACACACACACACACACACACACACACACACACACACACACTACAAATGTATTAGGATCAGCATGCATATTTAGCTGGGTGTAAGCTCCATTGAACTCAGTTGTGCTTCTTTCTGACTG
Organism: Lacerta agilis; assembly: GCF_009819535.1. Lineage (NCBI taxonomy): Eukaryota > Metazoa > Chordata > Lepidosauria > Squamata > Lacertidae > Lacerta > Lacerta agilis. The sequence continues at coordinate 15,276,977 of NC_046323.1, forward strand.
CAAAGATCCAACTTGTGAAATACATTGAGCTTTAAGGGAGGATCTTTAGCCAGCTGAAATGCAGCCTTTAGTTTTTAATTAAAAATGCAAATCATCTTGCAATAAAGTGTTTCCATTTAAACTGCTAGCATGAAGTAAAAACGCCATCAAAAGAAAAGAAAAGGAAGTGTTAAACCTCTGCTTGATTATATTTCACATTCTCTGACTTCTTCTATGCCTGGGGTCTTTAATGTAGCGCCATGGGCAGCATGGTACCCTCAGCTTTCCTTCTGTGAAATGGGCATTTTGTTGTGCCCATGACAGTTCCATATTCTTACAATTGTTCCCTTTGGCTAAAAATAAATAAATGTTGGGAGCCCTTTGTGTTCTATGCCAATCTGTTACAAAGGAAATTGAAAGCCTCATTATGACTTCAGCCAGTGGCCAGAGCAAAGAGAGTCCTCCGCTAACCCTGGCATTTCAACAGATGATCTCTTGCCATCTTCTTCTACTACACCACTGCTGAGGCAGGACAGGCAAATGCAGCACTAGGCTTTCTATAGCGAGCAAGTCTTCCTGGAGCAAGTCTTCCTCAAATGATACGCCTCTCAGGCAGCATGCCAGTGGTGAAGAACCTTTGCTTCTCCAACAACAAGGCCCATCCTCCCTGATCATTAGCTGTGGTAGGATGGGAGTTATAGTCTCCAGCAGGCATAGGCAAACTCCAGCCCTCCAGATGTTTGGGACTACAATTCCCATCATCAGTGACCACTGGTCCCGTTAGCTAGGGATAATGGGAATTGTAGTCCCAAACATCTGGAGGGCCGAAGCTTGCCTGGTCTCCAGCAACATCTGGAGAGTCAAAAGTTCCACACTGCTGCAATACCTGTTTAGGGGAATGACGCATGCAACAGTTTTCAAATGGGTACCAATCTTGTCTATCTTTATGCACAGTTGACTGTACAGTGGTACCTTGGGTTACAAACAGTTTGGGTAACACTTCGGGTTACAAACTCTGCTAACCGGGAAGTAGTACCTCGGGTTGAGAACTTTGCCCCAGGATGAGAACAGAAATCGCGCACCGGCGGCCTGGCAGCAGCGGGAGGCCCCATTAGCGAAAGCGCACCTCAGGTTAAGAATGGTTTCAGGTTAAGAACGCACCTCCGGAATGAATTAAGTTCCTAACCCGAGGTACCACTTTAGTAGGTCTGCAGAAGTACAGCAATAGTGGTTAAGCCATAGCCCATGGGCCATATCTCTTCCCCAAGCAATTTCTGCTACCCTACTCCCAAACAATGTGGTAGCTGTACTGGGGTTTATCATTATTGTCCTTAAAGACACTTATTTATTTTGCTTGTGGCAGGCAACCTCTCCATCAAGATCTAGAATTTTTTGAATCCAGGATTTTCTCTCACATCCACACCATGCATGGCTTTCACCTGAGAATCCCGAGAACTGCAGTTTACCCATCGCAGAGCTACAGTTCCCAGCTTTAACAACCCCCAGCTCCTGGGATTCTTTGGGGGGGGGGAAGCAATATCCTCTAAATGTGCTTTTAATGTATAGTGTGGATATGACGCATATCACATGCAACTTCATCCTTTGGGCTGGAGGCAACAAGGATCTTTTGCACACAGAGCATGTGCTCTGACCCTAAGCCACGACTCCCTTTCCATTCTTACCCACAGTCAGATATGGGTACATTGGGATTAACACCAGGCTTTTATTTTCTGTTTTCAGGAGTGATCCAAGTATTATTGCTTCCTACTATTTCCAGGTTCACAGAACTGCTGGTGATTTTCATTTTCTTTTCTTCTTCTTTTTGCAGAATCCAGAAGAAGTAACATGCATATTCGCCCTTACTATTACTAGACCAAAGAAATGTAAACTAACAACAGAACCACCACCAGTTAGAACAGGGGTCAGCAAACTTTTTCAGCAGGGGGCCGGTCCACTGTCCCTCAGACCTTGTGGGGGGCCAGACTATATTTTGAAAAATAAATAAATATGCCCCACAAATAACCCAGAGATGCATTTTAAATAAAAGGACACATTCTACTCATGTAAAAACATGCTAATTCCTGGACCGTCCTTGGGCCGGATCCGGCCCCCGGGCCTTAGTTTGCCTACCCATGAGTCAGAAGATGATCGGAATATAAATAATTCTTAGCTTATAACAAGCAATATTTCCTCTAGTCCATTGGCTATGTGCTCTGTATATTGGCATTTACTTAGCTTCATGTAGCTTGTCATCAAATTATTACTAGAAAGGTTTCCCATTAATATGCAAGATAATCATGGGAGTGAAAATGAATTATTTAAATATCAAATAGAAGCTATCACACCTTAATTGCAAATAAGTACCACTTAAACAGAAAAGGTGCTCCATTCGGTTCAATATCTTACGTTTATCCTGGTCTAATTTAAATTGAGTTCTTTAAGATGTATATGTCTAACAACCCTCTAATGAACGCTAGACACAAGATAGAAGTTCATTACCAATTTATATTTCTCTGACTATCTTGTTTATCACATCTGTTGATTTGTCTTTTTACAAGATTATCTATCTTTGTATTGAGTTTGTATGCATTAGTTTGCTTATGTGTGTGGGAAAGTTTGTTGTACTGGTATGTCTGACCTTTTTTGAAATATCAATAGCTTTAGTGTCATTCCCACTATTTTAGGGAAATTATACAGAATTGAGGTACTCATTCTTTCTCCACTTTTCTACTTGTTTCCTCAAGATTTGGGGGTGTTTTGTATGTTTTAGTGTTAAGCTCCTTGAGATGTTTAGACATTTTAATTTTTGTATGGATAATGATTGTGTACTGACTAATGGTTGAATAAATTTTATTGATTGATTGATTGATTGATTTGGGGGTGTTAGCTGTTTTCCCTACCCTACCCTACCCCACCAACACTTTTGTTGTTGTTGCTCAGTCGTTCAGTCATGTCCGACTCTTCGTGACTCCATGGACCAGAGCACGCCAGGCACGCCTATCCTTCACTACCTCTCGCAGTTTGGCCAAACTCATGTTAGTAGCTTCGAGAACACTGTCCAACCATCTCATCCTCTGTCGTCCCCTTCTCCTTGTGCCCTCCATCTTTCCCAACATCACGGTCTTTTCTAGGGAGTCTTCTCTTCTCATGAGGTGGCCAAAGTACTGGAGCCTCAACTTCAGGATCTGTCCTTCTAGTGAGCATTCAGGGCTGATTTCTTTGAGAATGGATAGGTTTGATCTTCTTGCAGTCCATGGGACTCTCAAGAGTCTCCTCCAGCACCATAATTCAAAAGCATCAATTCTTCGGCGATCAGCCTTCTTGATGGTCCAGCTCTCACTTCTGTACATTACTACTGGGAAGACCATAGCTTTAACTATACGGACCTTTGTCGGCAAGGTGATGTCTTTGCTTTTTAAGATGCTGTCTAGGTTTGTCATTGCTTTTCTCCCAAGAAGCAGGCGTCTTCTAATTTCGTGACTGCTGTCACCATCTGCAGTGATCATGGAACCCAGGAAAGTGAAATCTCTCACTGCCTCCATTTCTTCCCCTTCTATTTGCCAGGAGGTGATGGGACCAGTGGCCATGATCTTAGTTTTTTTGATGTTGAGCTTCAGACCATATGTTGCGCTTTCCTCTTTCACCCTCATTAAAAGGTTCTTTAATTCCTCCTCACTTTCTGCCATCAAAGTAGTATCATCAGCATATCTGAGGTTGTTGATATTTTTTCCGGCAATGGGTGCTTGAGAGCTGCAAGGAAACATATAGACACACCTTTGTGCCTAAGGAGAAGACCTATAGGGCAGCTGTTTTATTGGACAAAATGGCATTTACAATATTGGCAGCAAACTTTCAAGTTACACAGAACTCTTCATCCAGTTGAATGTCCAGGAGGGGATATCAGCATTCACTCAGCAATTTATGCAAATGCCATTGGGCTTGTTAGCTTTGCATCATTTACCACCTCTTTATGGCAAGCAAAAGGGCTTTTAACCAATAGAATAAAAGATTTTGTACAATAGGAAATGAGATCAGATCCTCTTGCTAGCTAAATTAAAAAATAATGGTGAGTAGCAGCAATGCTTGACAAGGAACGATGCATGAGATTTAAGCCCTTGGCTAATTATAGGTAATTGACTTATACTTCACTCTGATAGTTTCCAAATTGCAAAACCAATCAACCACACTTAATTGTCCCCGTCCATGGCAAGGCAACAGCCAAAAGCATGTTGATACTAATCAAACAAGGCAGCAGGAACTGAGCAATAGGAGCGTTGAGAAAGATGCATGAGGACACCTCTGATTCACATAAAATGCAGCAAAACCTGTGATTACCGTCTCTTCAGCTTTTGTAATTTCAGCAGCACTTTGCCTAACAGGTCTATTTTGCAGTGACGTGGATGCACAGCAGACTTCAGTACTGCAGTTTGTTTTGCTTGGGATGGACTGATTTGCCACTATGAGGATTTGCTGAGGAGGTTCAAGCATGGAGTTGTGGAGTTGTGACCCTCCAGATATTGTTAGACTCCAACCGCCTTCATCCCTGACCAATGATCATGCAGCCAGGGCTCATGGGAACTGGAGTCCAGCAACATTTGGATGTCTATGAAGTCCCCATCCCTGTAATATCATGTTATTCCGGGGGGGGGGGGGTGTAGGGAGAAACTAGAAGCTAGAGAAAGAGAGCAGGGAGGCAACATATCAAAAAGATACTGAATTGTCCGATAATATATATTTTTTCCATTCCCAATTCTGCCTCTGCCTTTTTTTTTTTATTGCCTTCACTAGAGGCAAACTCAGACCTTATAAATAGCTCTCATGATTGCCACGCAAGTACCTGTTGATTCCACCAGGACTGATGGTTTATGATTTGAGTTCTTGTCACTAATTTCCTTAGTCTGTGTTTGTTTCAGAAGGCAATACAACACAGAATAAATGGAGTTAGATACAGTTGCTCTTCCCACTGCTGATTTCCACAAAATCAAGTGTGAGGCCATAGATGGGGCCGGGAAGGTTATTGTTGTTTAGTTGTTGTCATCACCATAACTTTCAACAATGCTTTTACTGAAATTCTGTGCATGTTTTTCTTGGAAATAAATTATTGTGTTCTGTACGCAGCACAGGCTTCTGAATAACTGAGGGTAGTCCTATATGGTGTGCAGCGCAGCTGTCTAATCTATGGGTGGATAATTTTCATTTTCTGCACATTTTTTTAAGCAAACCGACCTAGTTTGCACCTCCTGGAATAATGCACAGATTGGAAAGTAATTATCTTTCTGGCAGTGCAGTTCTCAGCTCAACAGTTAGACCAAAATGCATTAAAATGTGGTATATTTAAGGACATAATACATGCAGAAATACATATATTGAGATAACATATGTATTGAATAACATTTTCATACAGATTAAAGCACAGAGGGGGTGTGATTCTATGATTCTGTGAATGAACGCATGTGAAATTGATACGGACTGGAATCTAACCTTGGGTTATGAAGGCATAATTAATGTAATTCAGTAGTTCTGCTGTATTGAGAAAAATAATTTGCAATGCCAAGATTTAACACACTATTTCTGTGCATGAAACTGGATAAACCGGAATGAGAATCTAATGCTGCTTCATCCAATTTTTTAAATTGTCTTTTAATGAATACCTTGCATAATTTTTCTCCTCTCCAGGATACTGAAGACTTAAAACGTCCACAGTCAGTACAGCCAATTGTTTTGAATACTTTAAATGTTGAAAACAAATTCAAGGAGAGCTTAGCACTGTTTTATCTCTTCCATCTCTCTAATCCCTTTATAAACAAGCAAGATTAGTAAAGATGTGGAAGAATTTGTATAATTTGTATAAACAGCAATTTTGTAGCCTGGGAAGAAGAGGTGCTCTGCTCATGGCTGATATTTCATAAGAGAGGAATATTGTAATGATAGCTTGATCAGTCCTTCCAGCAGACACTTTGTACATTTCGAAGAAGAGCTTAGCTTGAAAAAAGATCAAGCTGAATTGGCACACCAGCTTCACAAGGCATGAACAGAGGATGGAGAGTCACCCAGCTGAAACTCCAGAGAGGAAAACACAATTGGTAGTGTTAACCTTCCCCAGCCTGAGCTTTCACGGCTAGGCAGCTGTAAGTCAATATGTCTGGAACGTCTACATTTTACAAAAATCTAAAGCTACTGCTTTCCACAAGGATAAGTATCAAAGTGGCATGTTGCTCACTGGTTGTTCTTTGCAACTGGATTTACAATAAAGGCAGTCAGGATGTCAGTTAATATCTATTCAAAGAGAAGATGGCAACAATTGAAAGGTACAAGTAGGCACTTTGGGAAATTGCCTAATGATTCATCAACACTCAGACTGTGGCCAAACTTTGCAACTCTGTTCACTCTTAAAAATGTTAAAAATGTGACCATGCTCTATCAGCTTATGTGGACACCAAACTATTGCTCAGATTGGGAGTATTTGCTTAGCAAGGATTGCATTTCTACCAGACAGTTCCCATGAATATAAGACAATAGCCATTTTTAACCAAAACTGAAGTATAATTACTCGTTTTATTTTTGTTATCTGGGGGAAGATCTTGCTCTATAATGTCCATATAGCTGTATTTTTTCATATGTTTAAAATGTAGGGTTAACAATAAATAGTTTGGTTTACTCTGTCAACTCTTTAATTCTGCATACTTAGAATTGCTGATAAATTCACAATTTACTATTAACTGCTCTTAAAGAACTACTGGTACCTTGAGGAGGAGACTCTTCCATTAAGGCAAACAATTCACTACGAAAATTCAGTAGAAAATGAAAAAGAAAAGCAATGCATATGAGTAATATAAAAGAAAAGGAGGACATGTATTAAGTTTCTCTTGTTTCAACGCTTTCTAACTCTCCTTCTCAGTGTATTTCCACATTGTAAAGAAATGTTTTAAGGATAACATACATCAAGATTAAATGTTTTAAATAAGGAAACATAAAATGCATTGATGGCTTTGCCCCTAGTGCCTGAAAGTAACAAAGGAAGGAGGTGGCAGGATGCAAGTTTTTGAAATAAATAAATAAATAAATTTTACCTGCTCAGATGGTAAATCATCAATGCACCATTGTGTACTGCCTAAACAGGTAATAAATCTATCCGAGAGTAGATACAGTGTCCTTCCTAGCAAATGCCAGTGCTAGTCAGATGATCAAATTGTCAATGTAGTGGGACATGTAAAAAGGTAAAAGAATATTGGGAAATGATCTATAATGAGCTGGGGGGGAAATGTTTAAAACAACCTTCCCAAAAAGACCCCAGAGTCCTTTTTGTTGGGAATAATTCAGACAGAAGTTCCTAGGTGTCAGGAAAATATCTATCTATCTATCTATCTATCTATCTATCTATCTATCTATCTATCAACAGTGGATTGAGTTTTGTTAGCCCAAAAATGGAAAGTGAGGGAAGTACCAGGCAAAGAGGACTGGCAACTTGAGATGATAGAATATGCAGAACTTGCAGGTTTAACAGACAGAATAAGAGAGTAAGAAGGATGCATTTTTAAAGAAGAGTGGAAAATATTTATGGAGTATATGAAAAATAATTGTACACAGCTGAAAACGCTGGCAGTATTAAGATAAAATCAACAGTGTAATTAATGTCTGAGTGATGTAAAAGTGGAGAACTGATTAAAATGGTTTTAGTAAAATATGCAAGAATGATAGATAAGCAAAATGAACCAGGGAAGGAGAAGGAGGGAAGTCATTAGATATTTAACAGTATTTAAAATGTTTACTTAATGATATAAAATTGAAAATTCAATTTAAAAAAATCATGTCAATGTAGTGGACAATATATAAGTAGCAGTGGCACCATTGGGCAGGTCAACATTAGTAAAGAAAATTGGATTAGCTATATCATAGCTTTCCCCTAATGAACTGAGGAAACTAGCTCTGTGTGCCATATTATACGGCATTAACTTAAGTGTTAGATGAAGGTTTTGATGAGTGATTTTATTGTACTGAACCCTACCGCAATCTTGTATATATGCCAATAAAGGTTTGAGAATATATGTAGTTCTCTGTATGTGTTTGCACGTGCACACACAGCTCTAACTGAAGGGCGGGTATCCTGTGGCTCTCCAGATGTTGCTGAGCTACAACTTCCACCATCCTTGGCCACTGGCCATGCCAGTTGGGGCTGATGGGAGTTGATGGGCCACACGTATAAGCCTGAGCTAACACAATGCCAGTACCCTAACTGAACTTCCGTTTCTGGGGTTCCGGATGGTTTGGCGCAGCCATGCATTTATCTGGAATCTGCATGAGCACTGAACAAAACTTTCCTCTTGGTCAGGTATGAGACAAGAGTCCTCTCCCCACATCCTTTACAGCCTTGGCATTCAGGCAGTTGCAATGGTTATGGGAATTCTACAACTTTTCAACCTGCTCTACCGATTCTAGAAATGATCCGCTGACAAGCAGCAAGCTTCTATCAACCACAGATACTACTACTGCTGCAATACTGTTCCTGTAGTTGAGTTCAGTGTTGTTTGTGGTTTTGTAAAAACAAAAAACAAAAATAAAACCCAATGCAAAATATAGATCAAGATACACTTAGCAGTTGTATACTGTGTTTCCGTCTAAAAATGGCCCCATTCAACATATAGCCTGGTTGTTGTATTTATTTCCACATTATGTTTTCTGTACCTGTTTCCAACACTAAATGATGAGACTTTGTTAACACTGTTCTTTCATTTATCTGCACAATATAAAGCATCCTTTCAGGGAATTTAATGGCCCGTGCATGAAGGAAAGGAAAGGGAAAACATCAAAGGAGTAACTGACCCTTGGCCATAAAACAAATTGCAAAGCTTTCCTAGCATTTCAGCTGAAGCATCTCCTTGTTTTGTTTGGGATTCTTTAAAAAAAATGTGTCTGCACTACAAATGAAGATGGCACTAAAAATATATATTAAAAGGATGTATAACCTGGGTGCAGCCGATTACGGCGTCAGATGTCTTCAGGTTTAAAGGATGATATAATCAATACCTAGTTCTATATAGCATAAACAGTTTGTGTTGATCATGCTCTGGTCTCTTGATCTCTTGGTGTTTATTTACAGTCTATTGATAAGATAGCCTTGATGCAGGGCTGTCCACTGAGACCTTAGTATTAAAGTCAAATGTAAACTCCAAGGAAACTTCCCAGGACCCGGCTACTCTGGCTGTTATTTCCAAAGTGTACAAAAATCTGTATGCAAGGAAGCAATTGAAGACTGTCATCAAGAACATCATTATTCAGCTAACATAAATGAAGGATGTGCTGAGAAAAGCACAGGCCTCGTGTGATGCTAACAGTCACAAAATGAAAGACAAGCTGAAATTGCACCAAACCATTTCCTGATAAAATCGTTTTTTACCCTTGCTACCAGTCATAAAGCATACCTGTCAAGGGTAAAAACTGGAGTCAAGACTATTCCAACTAGACTTTGCATAAACCTAGTATTAATTATTCTGAAATATTGAGAATAAATGGCTTTACACTGTCAGAAAAATGTGTGGTTTTGAACGCAGCTCCCCTCTCAGCAAAAGCAGTATACTGAATGGCCAAAAATCTTGGAAGAGTTTGGTTTCTATTTTTGCCCCATCCCTTTGTGAATTATATGTGTGAAGAGGGCTCTGTGCGTTGATGAGGTCATGGGGCTATGCCTCAGGTTGTACCCCTGAGGCCTCATGGCCATGCTTTGGCTCCAGTACCTGCATGTTGCAGGTAAAAAAGGTAAAGGATCCCTGGGCGGATAAATCCAGTCAAAGGCGACTATGGGGTTGTGGCGCTCATCTCGCTTTCAGGCCAAGGGAGCCGGCGTTTGTCCACAGACAGCTTTCCGGGTCATGTGGCCAGCAGGACTAAACTGCTTCTGGCGCAACGGAACACCGTGATGGAAACCAGAGTGCATGTAAACGCCATTTACCTTCCCACCTATTTATCTACTTGCACTGGCGTGCTTTCGAACTGCTAGGTTGACAGGAGCTGGGACAGAGCAACGGGAGCTCACCCCGTCTCAGGGATTTGAACCGCCGACCTTCTGATCAGCAAGCCAAAGAGGCTCAGTGGTTTAGACCAGAGCGCCATCCACTGCATGTTGAGTGGGGGGTATCTGCAGCAGGGCAGCATCCTATGCACAAGCATTATTGGTGCTCTATGCACATGGGCTTCTCCGCGGTAGACACACATGCTCAAAATGTGTGGTTGCTCAAGGGAAGAGCTGGGGAGCCCCAAAACATGAGGGCAGCACTGAGAGTCTAATATGTGAAGGGGTTTCTGAGTACATTATTGTCAAACCAGAAACTGCTAAGTCATTAATTAATGGAGGGAACAGGCAACAGAATATGGCATGACTTCAAGTTTCTGTAATTTTGGTTTGGTTTGTTTTTTAAAAATAATTGTATTGAAACCTACTTTTATGAACCAACAAACTGCAAACATTTGGATTATAGCACTCCAGGTACAAGAAGAAGAAGAAGAAGAAGAAGAAGAAGAAGAAGAAGAAGAAGAAGAAGAAGAAGAAGAAGAGTTGGATTTGATATCCTGCTTTATCACTACCCGAAGGAGTCTCAAAGCGGCTAACATTCTCCTTTCCCTTCCTCCCCCACAACAAACACTCTGTGAGGTGAGTGAGGCTGAGAGACTTCAGAGAAGTGTGACTAGCCCAAGGTCACCCAGCAGCTGCATGTGGAGGAGCAGGGAAGCGAACCCGGTTCACCAGATTACGAGTCCACCACTCTTAACCACTACACCACACTAGCTCTCACAAGGCAACAACTTCCTGGAGGCCAGGGGGACAAATTCCTTATCCCTGATCTAAAATAGCCTTTTGAAGTGCATTTCCTTAAATCTTACATATGGTATCCTTGTTGTCTACAGAAAATGATAGTGCTAGCCTTGACCAGTGATAACATCTCCCCTACTAGCCATTGGATGGGTTTATGCTATGATATTTTACATTTAATTTTACTCTTGCATGCGTATATGAAGTGAAATATTTCCCCACTCGCCGTGCCCTACCTTAGCACAAGACAAATCACAACAATGAGGCCAGATGGAAGAAGGGCTTTTTCCCCTCCCCTTAATGACAGAAAAATAGTCTTAAATGATAATTAGTCACAACTAATGGACTCCATAGCATGCAAAGATTGTAACAACACACTGTGATAATTTATGCTAATATCCCCCCAAAATGCAAAGACATGTTTTAAGAATACAGCACTTTGGACTTTCGATTATGACAACATGCAAATAGGCAGATTTGCATAAAAGAACTGCTGCTTTCTACTCTCTCAAAATACAACCTCTCTGCACCCAGACGTATGCATATATGACAGCAATTGTGACTAAGTCTTGTACCACTGCTGCTACCATAGCATCTATGCCTGGCAAAAAGGGCAAAGCCCTTTTCTGCTCTCATCTATGTGGCCCCAAATCACCCATCCATATTTCATCCTCCTGGGAAGCAGAAAGATCCTTAGTGCAATGCATAAGTCCTATACTTGTGACCTCACTTGTGCCACACAATCAGTTATCACTTTCGGGGAAGAAGGCTGAACAATGATGGGTGGGTTGACCTACATTCCAGTCCTACTGCAGATTAACATTGTCTGTTATGGCATAGGCAGAGAATGCTTAGACCCAATTGGAATGAACCTTGAGTATATTGATTTGACAGCTAAGGTTTGGCCAGCTTGATAGTACTAAGCTAGCAGCATCCTTCTATAACAATGCATTTGAATTATTGCGCATTAGGTTGTATTTTATGATCGTGTTTAATGTTTCAACGGCCAATGCGTTTGGTGTGTGCAGCCAAATCCCGGCTTCATTTACCAATGCACTCCAGTAATCATGTGAAAATGACATTCTGTGAAGAAGTTATGCAGGAAAAGCAACTGCAATAGGATGGTCAGGGCTGGCTCTACCATTGGGCAAAGTGAGGCAACTGCCTTAGGTGGCAAGTGCTCAGGGGCAGCAGGATCCCATATCTGTCCCTCCTGAGCTTCCAGCCATTCCACTCTGTTGTCACATGGCTTCTCCTAGGCCCCCTAATCTGGCCTGCTGTCTCAGGCTTGGTGTAGGATGCTAAACTGCCACCAGCACTGATGTAAAATTCAACTGCCAGAGCAGTCAGCTTCTGTATAAGGAATTGGGGGTGGCCGCCATCTTGTCCTTTGCCTCAAGCAGCAAAATGTTGTGGACCGAGCCTGACTAGGGTCTTTCCAAATTATACTCTTCATTTTGGGATTGCAGAAACTACCTACAGGTGTTGCATTGATGGACCAAAATAACAATAAAAGCAACAACTGCACTTGCTCTACCGAATCCTACAAGTTCCAGCTCTAGTAACCCCCGTCTTCCCTGTAGCTTCTTTGAGCCAGTGTTCAAAACTCCCATTGTTCTAGGTACATTTTGCAACTAGGAATTTCCTTAGCACGAGCAGTTTCTGAGTTCTGGGTGTAGTACTGAGCCCAAGATTTCAGATTAAAACTGCAGAGTGGAAGGAAAGGAGGACCTTTTTCTGCCTCCCCACTTCCAGCTACTATCTGAAGACTGGAGAAGAGACCCTCGTAAGAATATTAGGGGGGGTGGGCAAGAGAAGGACTAGATCAGGGGTTGTCAACCTGGTCCCTGCCGCCCACTAGCAGGTGTTTCAGGATTCTAGGTGGGCGGTAGGGGGTTCTATGGCACAAGCTGAATCCTCTTTTCATCGAGCACTGGTGGGCGGTAAGGAAATTTGACCATCAAGAAAGATGCATTAGTGGGCGGTAGGTATAAAAAGGTTGACTACCCCTGGACTAGACCATGTGAAAAATGGACATAATATTTTAGCTGCAGTTCATTCATTTTCAGCTTTGTATTCTTGTTATAAAAAAGGTGCTCCTAGACATTGCGTTGTTGCATCTGTAACCTAGGTTTAAGGTGTCATTTAGCTCCTAGCTTTCATATCTCAGTTTCTAACACTGGTTTGAGTTTATAAGAACTTATCCGTTGCATCATTCCTTATAACAGAGACATTCCTTTGTCTTAAGTACACAGAAGGATTAGGTCTCCCTTTT
>NC_046323.1:19167524-19250287 GCF_009819535.1 Lacerta agilis
AATTCCAGTGGTAAACTGAGCTCTTAAATGTAAGGTGGCAAAAATCTGTTTTCCTCTGTGCTATGATCCTAAATTATAGCAGCGCCCACTAGAGCTGCTTGAGCTATGGTTGTGTCGGTGTGTCTGTTCAAATAAACCCACCACTTAAGCAAAAGAATTGTGATTTAACCACAACACTGCTTGTCAGGGGTGTTGGCTTTTTGCTTGTTACATTTTATAAAAAAATAAAGTAAAATCCAAAAGGGAAAGTTAAAGCTGGAAAAGTACTTATGAACGCCTTTCTTTAAAAATTCTCCAGAGGCATTTTGCTTTAAAGTTGAGCCTTGCACTGTTAGGCAGAAAAAGAAACCATTTTTTTTGGCAAGAGTGTCCTTTAGATCATAGATTGAATTAAAACATTTGTTTCAATGAATCACTGTTGTGAAACTCATTCTTAAAAGCAAAACAAAATGTCTCTCACAAAGAGACGTTTTCTTCTGCACCTCAACTGCAGGGTGGCCTGTATAAGCTGCACCAAAGTAAAACTCGAAATTCTGCATGGAGACCTACGGGCCAAAAAAAAAAAAAAACCTGGCCTCACGCACATTATGAACACTTAGCAAGTTTACCAGCATTTACTCGGACACTAGTGACATCCAGGCTAGACAACTGGAATGGATGGTACATGGAGCTGCCTTTAAAGATGGCTCAGAAATTTCAGCTGCCTGGCTGGCTGGATTAGTTGGAATGGGTGGGGGGTAAGGTGCTCAGAGCGTCTGTTACCAGTACTGTATGACTTGTCCTGGTTTCTCATGCGGTTCCAGGCCCATTTTAAGGTGCTGGCGTTACACACTAAAGCTAGGGAAAGAAACATGGTGCCCTCTAGATACTGTTGATCTATGACTCCCATCATGCCTGGCCAGTGACCATGTTAACTGAGGCTGTTAGGTACTAGGAGTCCGACATCCAGATGTGTAGCAAGCCCAGAGGGTACCGGGGGCGACAATTTTTTCTGTCACCCCCCGGGACCTGGGGTGGCGCCTGTACGGCCTGTATGGCATGCACACTCCGTACGGTGCGGCTCCGCTCAGCCGAGCGCTGAAAAAAGCCCTTAAAAAGAAAAGAAAAAAGGAAAGGAAAGCAGCATTGGCCGAGCAAGCAAGCGGCTGCTTTCCTTTCCTTTTTCTTTTTTTAAAGGGCTTTTTTCAGCGCTGGCCTGGGCGGAGCCGCAGAGGCGAGGGGGGGGCAGCGAGGAGGGGTGTCACGCCAGGCCAGCCACAATCGTGACGCCCCTCCTCGCTGGCCCGCACCTCGCCTCGGCAGCCAAGCGCTGAAAAAAGCCCTTTAAAAAAAAAGGAAAGTAAGCGCCGACCAAGCAAGTAAGCAAGCCAGCCGCGGCCAGCCGCCCAGCAATTTTTTAGGGCTTGGCTTTGGAGGCGCAGATTGCAGGGGCGGGCCCCCGCCACGAGTGTCACCCCCCAGGGCGGTACCCAGGGTGGACTGCCGCCCTGCCCCGCTCCTGCCAACATCTTCTGGATGGCATCGTGTGGACCTGATCTGAAGTCTTGAATAGTTTGATACCATGTACACTTATATCAACTTGTCTGCCTTTTGTGATCAACCTGTGCCCTTCTTGTAGACTTACCACTGAGGTCAATCACCTGTTCGGCATGAGAAATAGGTCCTCTCCAGAGGTGGCCCCACAACTATATAATCTCTTCTGGGTGTGGTGTGCAGGGCTGCTTCCTTACAGACCTTTAATGGTTGTAAACATCTCAGTTTGCCTTTTTCTTAAAAGATGCTATGGTCCTAATGGCAACAGCTAGGGTTGAAATGGTACTATGGCTGGTTTCAAGGATATTCTGCAGGTCTGAAATTGTCTTATTAATTGCGATAGCCTTCTTAATGCTTACTTTATTTTAATATTGTTCTTTGTATTTTTGACTGGTGCATTGCACCACCCTTTTTATGGAAGCTGTCTTGTGGGGGCATTTGCCCCTAAAAAGTGGCTTATAATTAAACTCAATAAATAAAGTAACACACATGTACGATTAATTCTGCTTCTTCTTGTCATGGGAGAGGGATGGCATTGAAGGGCCCAGGTTCTAAGCAGTAGAAACCCTGCTCAGCTGAATAGCTGTGATAATGTGGTGTAATGCTTTGCGTGCTAGACCAGGACCTGGGAGGCCAGAGTTCGATTCTCCATCGGGCCCCGTCTACATTGTACATTTAAATAAGTTTCATACATCTTCAAACAATTATGGCTTCCCCCAAAGACTCCTGGGAAGAATAGTTCGTTAAGAATGTGGAGAGTTCTTAGGAGACCCCTATTCCCCTCACGGATGTACAATTCAGGGAGTGGTTTAACAGTCATTCCCTTTTCCCAGGGAACTCTGAGAATGATAGCTCTAGAGGGGAATAGGGGTCTCCTATGAACTCTCAGTACACTTAAGAAACTGCAGTTCCCAGGAATCTTTTGATGAAGCCACAACTGTTTAAATACAGCTTCAAGTGTATAGTATAGATGGGGTCTCTAAGGTTTCCATATTTTGAAGAGCAAAAAAGAAGACACATTTGCTGACTTCTGCTTTCAACTATGGAACTCTATGATCACTCTCATCATGGAAAAGAGGATGTGTCCTGGAAAAAGAGGACATATGGCAACCCTATCTCACTCATGAAGCTCATTGGGTAATCCTGGGCTTGTCACCAAGTCTAACCTACAGTACTTCACAGGGCTGTTCTGAGGATAAAATGGAGAGGAGGAGAGCCATGAGCCCCCCAAAAAGATGATTTCCTTGGCGGAAAGGTGGCATATAACTGAAATAAATGAAATAAAACGTTTGAATTCTGCATGGAAATCCTTTCCAAAACAGCTGCATTCCCTCCCCAAAGAATGGTCAGCAGTTTTCTAAAACAAATAGAATGAACCAGGTGAAAAATGATTGCTCCTGCTTTAAAATAATATGAGCATGCTTTCCAAGAGCATGCTCTTTTTGAAGAGGTACAAATACATTTTTCTTTCTCCTTTTTCATAGTGCTAAATGTACTCTAAAGCTGAAGGCATTTTTAGATGTTGTTAGGCTGTTAGATGCTTGGTGATGGGGAGATGCAACGGTTGTTGCTCCTTTGAGGGCTCCATGCCTGGCAATGACTTCTCTAAATAATATCCTGTGATATTACACAGACAAAAATGTTCTGCACTAGAAATGCCATGGTGTTTATGTACCGATGGACAGCACTATTATATCACCAATTTCATTGCTTTGTCTCACACGCGAGGTTCAAACAAACACCCCCCCCCCCAAAAAAAACCAAGAGAGAGCCAAGAAAAGAAAAGAAAGATGAAAGTAGCTGTTTGCAAAAGGTCCACACGCACAAATGAGAAGCCAGGGACACTGGTGCAAGGCGCCACGGCCTGAGGAGGGCGTCTGTGCCCTCCAGCCCCGCCGTCAGCTCCACTCTTGCCCACCTCTTCTCGGGCTGCGAATGTGGGGAGGCCATCAGCAAGCCTCTCGTCGGCGCTGCAGCCAGGGCTCACTGGACAGCAGCACTGTGCCACCGCTTTGGCCAAGCAGGTGGAGGCAGAGGTGGAGCACAGCTGGCAGTGTCCCCACTTGCCCCTCCGCGCCCTCCGGCTGCCCGCTGTGCCTGGCCCTGCCCAGCAGAGTGCGAGGGGCGCTGGAGGGATCTTCGCGCCAGAGCACCGGATTTACTTAAGACGGCCCTATGAGAAGCTATAGCTCAGCCCTAACATTTCAAACATTAAGCTGGCGACATCTATATAATAAAATAAGCGATTCCCACATGCTTCCATTGTTATGAGTCACCATCACACATAAGGTAAGTATATCAGCAAATCAAATGCAGGTTGAAGCCTGTCAGCGTGGCTCCACTCCATATGCTCCTCCCCCCTCCTCCTTGGCTCCTATTTCCGCTGGAGGAAATTAATAAAGTATCCCACAACTAGGATGCAATACACCTTCCTGCCATTTCAGGCACTTCCGGCCTACAGGTGTTAACTTTCCTTGGACTCGACATCAGTACCTGACAGCATCAGGCACTGCTGCAATGCAGCCAGTCCAACAGAGCCCAACTGCCTTGAAACCTGTCCTGACCCTCCTGTCTTCTCATTCCACATGCCACAGGCTTATCTAGCAGCAGTGGCTGGGTCCAGGACTGCCTTATGTAGTGTCCTTGGCTACCGGATATGGTGTCACTTCAGCATACTGTGGGAAATAAAAATAGCACATGACTTCCCAGTTCCATCCTCTGGTTCTGTTAGCCCACAGCTAGGGATTCGCCAAGGGGTGACCCCTCTTAAACCTGGAGTTTCTTTAAATAGAGCCAAAACAGTGGCAGAAAACTGTTCTATTCCAGTTAGTGGCCTCAGCACTTGTGAGCACTAGTTATGAGCTCAGGTTCCAGCAAAGAAGGAAGCCCAAGTTCAGGTGCTGGTAGGCCCCATTGTTGTGAATCCTATTGTTTGCTGTATGTGCTGAAGTACATAAATGTCCTAAGTGCTGATAATTTCAAGTACTTTTCAAAAAACATACTCCTGATTTCATATCATGCTCCATGAATATGTTTGGTGCCCACGTAAAAGCTGTCTGAAAATCCAACGGCTTGAATAAGCCTGTGAATGCTTACTCAGAAGTAAACTTCACTAAGTTCACCAAGGCTTGCTCCCACACAAGGGTACAAAGGATCTCACCCTATGTCATCAACAGAATTGGATATCAAACCTAGGTCATCAAATCAACAATTCATTTCTGATGCACAAGAACTTTCCAGTACCTCTTTTTCACCCCCTAGAACATGTGCCAACTCCCAATTAATTCATAACATATATTTATGCATGTAAAATAGGTGCTTGTGTATGCAAAGTATTCCCATTGCACCAAATAGGAACACACTTTTTTTTTTTTGCAGGCTCAACTTAGAAAGTTAATATTGAAAACTGGCTCCATGTACCTGATTTGTGTTTGTGGTTTTGAGATCTGCAGTAGCAGAAACTAACAAAAGCCGTAGCTTTCATACTTTGTCCCACTGTGTCACTATGGTAAATGTAACAGTCCATATGGTAAATAACATCAGGCAACGTTTTCAGATGTCTCCCTAAAGAAGATGGAAATAGGAGATGGATTGGAGGCAGGAAAGAAAAGGAAGCCACAGCTATGGATAAGTTAGGTAGATCTCCGTAGACAACTGGATCGAGGCGGGTCGGGACAGCTGATTCTTTTAGATCTGTCAGCAGCCTTTGACATGGTCGACTACGATCTTTTGGCCCACCGCCTTGCCAACACAGGGATTCAGGGCACAGCCCAACCATGGCTGCGCTCTTTCCTCTCCGGTCGGGGACAGAGGGTGGCGCTAGGGAGGGAGATGTTGTCGCGTCACTCCTTGGTGTGTGGAATTCCACAGGACGCAATCCTCTCCCCGATGCTCTTCAACATGACACCCAGCTCTATCTGCTGATGGACGGCCACCCCGACTCAGCCCTGGACACGCTGACCAGATGCTTGGAGGCTGTGGCTGGATGGCTTCACGGGAGCCAACAGAAATTAAATCCCTTGAAGACAGAGGTCCTCTGGCTGGGACAGGATGGTATGGGGCAGGCAGGCCAACTCCCTTCTCTTGCGGGGGCTCAATTGGTTCCAGCGCCTTCCATTAAGAGTTTGGGTGTAATCCTAGATACCTCCCTTTCCATGGAGGTGCAGGTTACAGCAACAGTTATGGCAACATTTTCCCATCTGCGCAGTATCAAGCAGTTGGTCCCCTACCTTTCCCACCCCGACCTGACCACAGTGATCCATGCGGCGGTCACCTCCAGGCTTGACTACTGTAACTCGCTCTATGTGGGGCTGCCTTTGAAACTGTCACAGAAACTCCAGCAGGTGCAGAACACTGCAGCGAGGCTCCTCACAGGGACCTTGCCATGGGAGCATATTCATCCAGTGCTTTACCAGCTGCACTGGCTCCCGGTGGAGTACCGGGTCGGGTTCAAAGTGCTGGTTCTGACCTTTAAAGCCCTATGCGGCTTAGGACCCTTGTACTTATGGGACCGCCTCTCCTGGTATGCTCCACAGAGGACCTTAAGGTCCACAAATAACAATAGCTTAAGGGTCCCGGGCCCAAAAGAAGCCAGATTATCCTCCACAAGGGCCAGGGCTTTTTCAGTGTTGCCTCCGACCTGGTAGAATACAATGTCCCATGAGACTATGGCCCTGCGGGACCTGACCTCCTTCTGCAGGGCCTGTAAAGCAGAGTTATTCCGCCTGGCCTTTAATCTAGCCTGATCCCCTATTACTTTTCCCCTTCCCTTTTTTCTGAAGAAACCCTTCTGGGTCCCCCTCCCTGGTCTCCCTACTGGCCTAGCATGACTAACCTGGCCAGTTAGCCCTGGTGATCCCACTGATGTTTGTTTTTATGCTGTTTTTAGCTGTTTTTAAGTTGTTTTATTCATTGTCTTATATTTGTTGTTAGCTGCCTGGTTTTTGGATCAGGAAGGGCGGGGTAGAAATAAATAATAATAATAATAATAATAATAATAATAATAATAATAATAATAATACAAGAGGGAGAGAAGTTACTCATGGGGGAGTCTGAGGTTTGGTACCTGAGCACCTATCAGCCAGGAGGATGAAAGCACGGAAATACAATAATTAAGGAGGGAAGTGTTCTGCAAGCTGTACACTGGCTTCAAGATGTTAGACTGGCCTTCAATTACCATACATTTCCTATTGTGACAGATACATATAGGGGCAAAGTAGCAGAGTGGGGCCTAGTTGCATCTCTCTAGGTCTGTATATAAAAAAGCAAGTCTCATCTTGAATTCATAATGTATTGGCTTTAGTAGTCAGAAGGTAGTAGAAAAAGGAGAGGCCTTAGATCCATGAGCAGGTCCATGAATGAACAATCCAACTTGTTTGCCATGAGCTAAGTAACTATTTTCATGCCATTGAGGAGGTTGGCTTAGTTGTGCAAAATTGTTCCTCTTGCTGATAACCCAGGCACCATGGGAAAAGCTGGAACAAGAGGCATCTGCCACAGAGACGTGGACAAGTCTTTGGGGAAAACACTTCCATTTTATTTTATTTATTTTATTTTTGTTCACTTTGCATGAATAATGGACAAATATATTCCCCCCCCCACGCCAATGCATTTAATAATAACTGCCCAAAGCACATTCCAGGTGTTTTGCTTTTGTTTCTTTTCCCCTTTCATTTTGCTTGTCCACCAACCATTTCCTTTGCTCATACATCACCACCGTTGCTGTTTTAAAAACATCTGATTGGACTGGGGCCTGGTGGCCCCCATGGTAGCAGGTGGCTCTTTGTCCTCCTCTTATTTTGTTCTGCTGGATGTATGGTGAGTCATTGGGCTTACAACAACAGGGAGGATGGAGGCAGCAGCAACAAGGCAGTCACCACTGAAATTGTTCACAGTGTCATTGCTGGAAATTACAGTGGAAGGCTTTATCATAATGCTTGAAAAGGAAGTCCAGGAACCAGCAGCGGTAAGCTCTCTTGCAGCTGCCCAAGGTGCGGCTTGCTGGTTACATTAATATCCTGGCCCTCATTCAAGGAGCACAGGGCAGTGTTTTAGCCTCCCAACCATACTGTGAGGTCAAGTTATGCTGAGAGACACTACCATATCACCAATGGCACTTAGTGAGATTCATAGCTCATCCAACTCCAGAGCTCTCAAAGGGATGGCTTGGAGATTTTGTTCTGTCCGCACTTTTAAGCAAACTGACTTAATTCACACTGCCTGGCCTAATACGTATTTCAAACCATGCAGATTGATGCAAAAATGAAACAGAATGGACATTATGAATGAACGCATCTGAAACTGACACAGGCCAACAATAGACTGATTTGGCCTTCCAAGCTCACTAACACAGACTTCAGCAACCAGATATTTTGGACAGCAACTCCCATCAGAACATGCTGGCTGGGGTTGATAGCAGTTGTAGTCCAATTCATCTAGATAGTATCAGGTGTGCAAAGGTTGCTGTAGCCATTGCACCACACTGATTAAGGTGATTAGATAAAATGACCCCAAAGAAGTAGTAGTAGCAGCCCCTTTGTATTTTAATTAGTACCATGGCTGAGTTTCTCCAACTTTCACTTTACTGCTTTGCTGGGACTGCTAGTCTGGAAGGTCCTTGCTTGTGATTTCCCCTGAAGTCCTTGAATGTATCCTACCAAGTGCCCTTTATTCACGAAATAACTTTTGGTAGAAATCTGTGGAGCTATCCTCCTCCCTCAGATGTCTTCTTAAAAGTCACCTTTTTCCACAATGCCTACAAAACACTTGACAATGGCTAGGCAGCTGGTGTGCTGTGATTGCTGCTTATTATGCTAATCAAAATCATCTCAGTGCTAACTTGCTCTACGCCCCCCCTACCCATTCTGTTTGTTGTATCCACCTGTTGTCTCTTGACATATATTTAGGGACTGTTTGAAACCCCACTGAAGGAAGCAAAAGTATCCAGCAGCTTTGGACTGGGCTCTTGGATGTTAGCTCATAGAAACAGAGACTTAAAAAAAAAATACAATATATTGCAGGATTGATCCTTAAACGAGACTTCTATTTGCAGTTTCCAGCCCCGAGGACTGAACAAAAGGGAAACCTTAACTTGTTTCATCCTTCTATTGAGCAAGCAATGCTGCCAGACTGCACTGTTATATCAGATTTCTGTGCCATGTTGGGCAAAAGATTCATGCATTGCAGGGGGTTGGACTAGACGACCCTCATGGTTCCTTCCAGTTCTATGAATTCCTATTAATTCCAGTACTGTACTTTTGGTGAACAGGTCTTGTGGAACTCCCTAGGGCCAATACATAGGGAGATTATCCTTTAGAGAGGGGCCTATAGAATATAGAAATATAGAAAAACTTATATCTAGCTGGCAAAGGGCAAAACTGCAACATATCAACAAGGTCAAGCCATTTATGCTGCCCAGAGAAGCAAACAAACTAGTTTCAGTTCTTCTATGTGCCATCTATGATTTTCTGTGATTGCCTTAGAGTCCCAGCTTCTCATTGTTTCTAAAAATCTGCTGTGATCACTAGTGTCTCAGCTGCAATGATCCTTTAGTCTACCAACTCAAGACCTGTCTTCTTCTGCTTTTGGATCCTGCCTTTGCCATCTGCTTCTAGACCGTTACCTCAAATAGTGGTCCCAATGTACACCTATTGGATCATGGCAATTGCATCACCCCAGAAACTGAGGCTGTGTATATTTTAGTTAGGTTGTGAGCCTCTGGCTCAAATCAAAAGTAATATGGATAACTGTTTGACCTCCGCCTAACCCAGAAATAACCCAATCAATGGCTTCTAGTCAAGTTGGCTACCCAAATGTCTCCTCAGTCACTTGAGTAGGAGAGATGCATTCAGCACTATGCTTATAGCTGAGCTCTTTCCATACAGTACGGCACATAGCAATCATGTGCGTAGCCAGGGGAGGCAGGGGAGGGCAGCTGCCCCCACTAAATCAAGTAAATAGATAAAAATACTTAACTGGCTGACCAATTGTGTCACAGAAAACTCAGTTCTTCCCCCCCCCCCAGCATAAAGCATGCTCCCCCCTCCAAATAAATTCTGCCTGTGCCCATGATAGCAATCTAAGTTAACTGGGCCCAGGTCAGGGCCTAGTTGAGCAAATGTAAGCTCAGTATTGGGATCAGTGATTGTAGTGACTTCAGACTATTTATACATAGAGATAGCATTTAAAAAAAATAACTCTGATGCCCTCCTCCCATTTATTATTCATTTCAACACCAATACAACAGCCAAATGGTTTACCAGCCTGCATTGCTAACACTTACATAACGATCTAAGAATTCACAACCCCTCTACATAGCAGGGAACGATATTACTCTAAGATACACATTGTTGCATAGGAAAATGGGGTGTGGGGGTTGAGGGTGAAATGATTAAGAAGCTATTCCTGTAAACTTCAGAAGCGTATTAAAAAGCTTAACACTGCACAAGACACTTTTTTCCATTAAAGTACAAACGGTAAGAGAACAGCAGGAGAAAAAAAGGAGTCAGCGTGGCGAAGGCCACCCACTTGGACTAAGAGGAAGGTTGGTTGGCCGAAGGGGAGCTCCACCATTTTTTGCTACCTACATGTGTCTCTTTATTACAGCAGCCAGCTAAACAAGGCTGGATCTGTGGATGGGGGAGAAAGTTCAGTTCACATCTGAACTCAAACCCAAGTTGCACATTCTGAAACAGCATCAGAAAAACAACACAGACGTTCTTCAAAATTCTCTGAATTTTGCAATGCAGTTCTCTGGCCAGTAAAAGTATACTCTGAGGTAAAACGCACATACTTATGAAATAATATTTTTAAAATGCATTATAGTACAGGAAACTGCTTTGCAAAATTCTGTATGTTAGGCAATATACAGTGGTACTTCTGGTTACGTACTTAATTCGTTCCGGAGGTCCGTTCTTAACCTGAAACTGTTCTTAACCTGAAGCACCACTTTAGCTAATGGGACCTCCCGCTGCCGCTGCACCGCCAGATCACGATTTCTGTTCTTATCCTGAAGCAAAGTTCTTAACCTGAAGCGTTATTTCTGGGTTAGTGGAGTATGTAACCTGAAGCGTATGTAACCCGAGGTACCACTGTATGCACATAGTATCTATCATCTATCGATCAATCAATCCTAGCATGAGGACCTTTTTAAAAAGAAAAATTACAATGTGATGTGGTAATGTACAGAACTGAACGTAAAATTGGAAGAATACAAAACTGAGAGAGCAAACCATCAAAACTCAGCCCATTAAGTATCTCAACAAAGCACCCAGAACCATAATTCCCTTGTATACTATCCACCTTACTGCAGCTAATTACAATGGGCTGACTTCCTTTGGGTGCAAAACGCAGTGGGATTATTCAGTGGGCACATAGTGCTCATATTCTTTCCCCCAATCACTGTAGTGATTTGTATGTTTCAGATATATTCCACACACATACACACACATATATTCCACACACATACACACATAGCCTGAACATTCTTCGGTGGAGGGAGAGGAGGAGGAGGAGGAGGATGGGAGGGAACAGCTCTTTCGAAAAGATGCTCTGCCTGTGAAGTTTACCAAATACCATCAGCATCGCTGAACTAATGAATAACAAGGATGTGTTGTCTCAGGCTTTCATGCAGTCTGTTATGAAAAGATTCAGAACTGTTCAGGACCTGCCGTGTTGATCTGCCTCTTCCAGGTACAGCTTCAATGATTTTTATCTCAGCTTGGAACACAGAGTGTGTTCTGATACTAATACTGATAAAAGCATAAAGGCTGATGCCATCTGCCATGGCAACTATCAAGATGGCAGCTGCTTTTCATCAGCTTTATCTGAACTTTGCATTAATGGGAATTCAGGCACCGTGGGTGCTTTTTTTTTAAGCACACAGAGAGAGAATGAGAGAGAGAGAGAAAAAATAGAGCACATCTCTGAATAGAACTAATGTGCTCCTATATCGGTCTACTGTTTTCTCCTTTATCTTTCTGGGAGGGAAAAGGGGGAAAGAAAGGGAAAAACAGATTCCATGAGTTCTCTTTAGATCACCTGTTTATCAGCCCTGCTCTCTTGATGCCCTTCATATGGGAGCAGCAGGGCTGTAACCCTATGATGATCTGACACTGAATCCCCATACTGGCGCTGCTCCTGCAGCAAATGGGATTCAAATGTGTTGTCTCCGAGGGCAGAGCAATCAACAAAATAGCACGCCAATGTTCAGAGCCTACTGCAGGCAATAACAGAGAGGCATTTCTCCCACCCCCAAACCCCATTTCTTTTCTTCATAGACTAGCAGCAATACTGAGGGTGTTGGGGGGTTTCCAGATTACACCCAGTACACACCATTTCCAGGTTCGTGGTAGCAGAACATGACGATCGACTGCAGCAATGATGCTAATAGCTACTCAGCAGCTTTGGATGTGGAGCACAAAGGAAATGTAAAGTTATCATGCCACCATGCTAAAACATTGGTTCACCTCTCCCTCAGTTTTCAGAAATGTTGGCTCACCCCTTGTTTCTGCTCTGATCATGTAAACTTTGTTTTCTCACTGTGTGTGTGTACCAATCTGTACTGAAAATATTGTGGGTGTTTAAAAAGTTATCATCCCTCTCACATGCCGAATTGAGGCTGAAGATTTACAAGTATAAAAATAGCAGGGAACAGTGATCCGAAACCAATGACATGGTGCACAAATCAAAAACACATATTTGGGTATTACAACTTTGTAATATTTCTTAAGCTCAACATCAAAAAAACTAAGATCATGGCCACTGGTCCCATCACCTCCTGGCAAATAGAAGGGGAAGAAATGGAGGCAGTGAGAGATTTCACTTTCTTGGGTTCCATGATCACTGCAGATGGTGACAGCAGTCACGAAATTAGAAGACGTCTGCTTCTTGGGAGAAAAGCAATGACAAACCTAGACAGCATCTTAAAAAGCAGAGACATCACCTTGCCGACAAAGGTCCGTATAGTTAAAGCTATGGTTTTCCCAGTAGTAATGTACGGAAGTGAGAGCTGGACCATCAAGAAGGCTGATCGCCGTAGAATTGATGCTTTTGAATTATGGTGCTGGAGGAGACTCTTGAGAGTCCCATGGACTGCAAGAAGATCAAACCTATCCATTCTCAAAGAAATCAGCCCTGAGTACTCACTAGAAGGACAGATCCTGAAGTTGAGGCTCCAGTACTTTGGCCACCTCATGAGAAGAGAAGACTCCCTGGAAAAGACCCTGATGTTGGGAAAGATGGAGGGCACAAGGAGAAGGGGACGACAGAGGATGAGATGGTTGGACAGTGTTCTCGAAGCTACTAACATGAGTTTGGCCAAACTGCGAGAGGCAGTGAAGGATAGGCGTGCCTGCCGTGCTCTGGTCCATGGGGTCACGAAGAGTCGGACACGACTGAACGACTGAACAACAACAACAATATTTCTTACAGGCATATACAGGTATAAACCAACAGGTAAATAATGGCAGGTAGATAAATCTTTCAGCATCATGTAGCGGCTAAAGATTCAGAGCCATGAAGCAAACTGGCTGACCCAAGGAGCAATTGCCATCTCTCAGGCTAATAGCTCAGTTGGTTCAAGTGTGTTGCTAATAATGCCGAGCTTGCAGGTTTGCTCCCCGTATGGGACAGCTGCATATTCCTGCATTGCAGGGGGTTGGACTAGATGATCCTCAGGGTCCCTTCCAAATCTACCATTCTATGATTCTACAGGATTGTTGTGAGGATGAAATGGGATGGAATCACTCCGTGAGGGTGATCTGGATCAGATTTTAAAGCAAATCAACTGACGTCCCAGATTAGAATGCAGCTATTAGCTGGATTATACATTCCTCTGAATTTTGGGGTTTTTTCCACCAGTTGTGCACAAAAATGTCTATTTTAGGGGTTTATGCATTGAAAGGCATACAATAATGTGTATTTTAGAGGAAGAATGGATACAAAATGTCTACAACAGGGGTCCCCAAACTAAGGCCCGGGGGCCAGATGCACCCCAATTGCCTTCTAAATGCGGCCCGCGGACGGTCTGGGAATCAGTGTGTTTTTACTTGAGTAGAATGTGACCTTTTATTTAAAATGCATCTCTGGGTTATTTGTGGGGCCTGCTTGGTGTTTTTACATGAGTAGAATGTGCCCTTTTATTTAAAATGCATCTCTGGGTTATTTGTGGGGCATAGGAATTTGTTCATATATTTTTTTCAAAATATAGTCCTGCCCCCCACAAGGTCTGAGGGACAGTGGACTGGGCCCCTGCTGAAAAAGTTTGCTGACCCCTGGTCTACAATTTAAATATGATTTTTTTTAAAAAGAAATCTACAAAAAACTCAGGATGGAATAGACCTAGGGTTAAGTGCATGTGAAACAGAAATAGGCCATCATACGGGTCACACCCTGAAACTTAACATCATCATGTAAAAATATGGCAAATGAATTGCTGTTTTGCATCATTCTTTAGTTTAACGTTCCATCTCCCTTACTTCAGAGATGGTGGCCAGCCAGATGGCAGGAATGTATCTGATCCTCACTTTGCCTATTTCATGTTTGGAGCGTTGCAGTAGCTTAGAGCTGTAGTTATCATCATCTGGAGGTGCAGAGGGAGGTAATGCAAGAACAGGCTTTTTCAATAGCGGCTCTCCATTTTGTGGAATCTTCTCCCCAGGGAAGCACACCTGGCCCCATTGTTGTCAGCTTTCAGGGATCAGACAAAGACATTCCTATTTACCCAGGCTTCTGGTTCATATAATCATAGAATTGTAGGGTTGGAAGGGATCCCAAGGGTCATCTAGTCCAACACCCTGCAATGCAGAAATCTCAACTAAAGCACCCATGTCAGATGCTAACTTGGATCGTATTGTGGTATGATTTCTGGCTTGTTTTATAGTGTTCATCTTTTAGTGGGATGGGGTAGGATTTGTCATTTTTATATCTTTATGCCCAGCAAAGCAACATGCATAATTATTATTGGAGCATCACTTTTAGGAATCCCACCCCCCTGCCGCAATGCATTTGGTTTTAAAATAATTGTTCAGCTCTTTAGTATTTATGGATTTGCAGGTCACTTTGGCACATCCTTTTGTGAAAAGCAATGGATACACATGATATGTAAAGGTAATAATAAGAACCAGACTTCCCTAATATTGAACACGACAAGATGCATTTTCAGCTGGGATCAGAAAACGCTGGGCTGGGATTTGAGGGAGAAATGTGGTATCAAGGAGTTGCAATAGTAAAAGAAGACAAGCAGGCTAGATTGTCAAGTGGTGTAAATCAGCTCTATGAAAACCATTTTCACAGATGTGAGGATATGGCTTCATATTTCTGATGCCTGACAGGAATCTGCTGACCCACATCTGGTCTGGAGTCATTATTTTTATGGGCAGCGATCTCATTGGTGGTAGGAATGAAATGTCCATGCTAAAATATTCCCGCTCCTCCTTAGCATCTGCATCTGGGAAGGACACTCTATAAGTAGCTGACTCTGCCACAAAGACTTGATTGTTGTATTTTTCATACTCATCATAGAGATGATTGTTTTCTTCCCTGCAATTTTCCATTGAAGTTATGCACTCATTTTTTTATCTCTCTTTCTGTATTGTGATACGAACACGGGGAGGATAGCATGGGTGACCTCTGTTTTCAGTTGTTTAAAGAGCTGGAAGGGAAGAAATACACTGAAAGATTGTTCGGAGTACACACTTTCCGTTTGGTTTAAATTTGGTTCAAATTACTCTTGCTTATGGGCATCTGTCATGGATGCTTTAGTTGAGATTCCTGCATTGCAAGGGTCACCTATGGGTCATCTATGGGACTAGATGACCCATAAGGTCCATTCCAACCCTACAATTCGATGAGGTTATGATTCAGCTAGTACCCTGTCACAACCAGCCATATCACACCAGGTATGAGTTCACATACCTTGGTGAAACAACCTCTAAAATGATGGAGACGGGCAGGGTGATGCATAGCGGTGTTTTTAAAGGTCTTCTTCTGGACCCAACTCATTTATGAAAACCACATCTGCGTGGCAGCAACAGTCACAAAATGTAGCATTCTCCTACCCTATGTAGCGTTTACATGTATTTATTGTTATGCACTTTTGCAGTTCAAAATCCTTCCAATACAGCTAACATCAAAACAATAGTTTTCCGGGAAATCAGTCTAAAATGAAAACATTCCTATATTTGGGTGAATAAAAAATGGACATTGCCCCTGCACTGAGAAATGTTCTTCCATCTGTCATCTATAAGTTGCTTCAAAGGCCTCGAGAAGACATGTCTTTTTTTTATAAAAAAATCCAAGCTTTCCCTGACCCCCTAAGATTGGACATTGCTTAGTTCTGAATCCTGTTTTTACCTGTTCCTGTTTTCATCATGTTGCTTTGCTGGGTGTAAAAATACTGTTTTGTTGTTTTTATGTTATTTTTGTATACCACTTAGAGATTTAAAAATTTTAAACATTTTGAAATGCTTTCAAATAGAATTAATTAAGTAATTAGTTTTAAAAGCTTCAAGTTAAACAATATAGAGAAAGGAGGAATGGATGAAGGCAGGAACTGGTGTCTGATGTGCAGAAAGGTGTTTAAAAATGTTGGCCACCACAAAGATGGCAGAGTCAGCACCTGCAAACTGGTGCTACCTCCAGACTTTCAGTGTTTTGCAGTATGGATTCAACTGCTCACCATAAATTTAGATTTGCACAATTAAAATGAATTAAAGCACTCTGTTACCCAGGGACATGCACAAAATGAAAAACTTTTTTAAATGGAATTTTGCAGTTAGGAAAGTGAGTGAGGAGATACACTGAAAAGTGTGGGATGAACATATGATTAACGGGAAGGTGTTATTTTCTTCCAGGTGCTTATACAATGAATGTTCAGCGTCATATTATCTTGCCACAAACAAATCACAATGAATGCTCAGTAAATACCAGACATAGTCTAACCTTTATCTAAGCAAATCAGGATCAATGCTCAATAAATGGTTCTTCCAGAGGAGCCTCTGTTCACCTGCCACAGCCCATCAACCTGGTAGGGCCCGGTACTCCGGATATTGCCAGACGGTTAGATCTAGCTACTTCTTTAAATTTCCCAATGTCACTCTGTGGTATTGTAGGAAATTAAAAAGGTGGCTAGACCTAGCTTTCCAGCACTGCTCAGAGCACTGCTTAGCGAGCAGGTAAGCTCATCAACAACTACTAACAGAGGATGAGGCCCAGCAGACAACACTCCTGAAGCCAGCCCTCCAAGGCAGTAGTGGCTGGTGCCCCTTGAGGCTGGTGGGACAGAAGGCTGGAAGCCCAAACAGTAGAGCCAGAGCCAATGACACGTGGAGACAACTAATACTATCCTTTGTTTCCATCCATTTTACTGCTGAGGTTTACAAGGGCAACATTGAGACTACAGTGGAAAAAGCTGACAGGCCCTGAACTCGTGAAGCACAAAAGCAGACATGTGAGGTTGGTGGGCCAGTGTTCCACGCTCCCTAACAGACCATCCTCCACTGCCATCCTCCACTGCAGAAAGAGAGTGCCATTTTGATCTTCTCTTCAGACAGCAAAATGTCCTGAGACAGGATGGAGCACACTCTATGAACTGTGACTACCTGCCCTACACTTTACAGCTGCTTTAGGGAACAAGCTCGCCTCAGCACATTGTGGAGGTTGTTTCCAGTATCCCCCCATGTGGTGGCTGTACCATGTGCACCAGGAAGAGTGAACCTCTTTTTTTCAGCCTGAGGGCCATATTCCCTTGTGGGTAACCTTCTGGGGGCCACATGCCAGTAGAGTGTCAGCAATGGATGTGCTTCTTGATTTTGTACAGTTGGTTCAAGTCCAGCCACACAAACACGAGAGGTTTCTGCATGTTCCTCTCTCCATCCAGGCAAGCAACAACAGTTCAAGGACACATTCAGCAAGGCAAAAAACAACAACTGGAGGAATGTGTGGAATAGAGTCCGTGAGAGGTTTGGATTAAGGAGGAGGTGTGGCCTACAGGGAATCCTGAGGGTCAAAGAGAGCGAGGGCCACACATGGCCTCTGGGCCCGCATTTCCTCACCTCTGAGGTAAACTGACCTCCAGTCACACCAGTGGCAGTCAGCCTTTGTATGCTCAGAAAATATGGATCCTCAGAGCTGTAAATCCACAAAAATATGCATGAATACTAATCATTTCAATAAATCAGAATCTTCATTTTTACCTCTAATAACAAACACCAAACAACTGCAGTTGATAAAGTCTCATAACAAATACTTTTAAAAAAAACTTTTACAATATGAGTCCATATGTGTGAAAAGTCAATTCACCTCTCCCCTTGGAAAAATATTGCATTAATGTTTAATGCTTGTAGCAAAAGATCAGCATTTGTTGAAGTGAGGGGAATGGAAGTATACACAAGAGTCTACATGTTTTTCTCCACTGGACAGTCTTCCAGGGACCTAAGAGCGCATTCTGTTTACAGTAAGGAAAACAACAAGAGCAGCTCTCAGTGCCACAGTCCTAATCATATATACCAAGATGTTAGCCTCACTGAACACATTGGGATTTTGTCCCAAGGAAGTATATTTAGGACATACCATTAAAAAATACCAAGGGTGGTGGTGGTGAAGGAGGAGATTGTTCCAGTCTCCAACAAAAGCCCTTTGCCCCGGTTAAAGTGTGAGTTCATCTTCACACACTGAAAAGTGGCTTTGAGTATCTCACATGCTCTTTGTACCTCTTGTGAACGTTGCAAATGTTGGATGGATGGTGGAAAAGGCAAAGCGAATGCGTATTTTTAACATTGCCACTGTTGACCAATTTAAGCACAAATGGATTTGAATCTCACAACATGTGTTAAGACACCCTAGGGAGGGCTTGCCCTGAAAGGCAGCTTATAAATAATGTAAATAAAAGTAGAATAAATCTGGGCATCTTTACAGCCTGTAAGTTTACTATTACAACCCAATTAACGGACACATTGTTTTGCAAAGGATTCCAGGAGAGCAGAGTTTAGTTCCACAATCAACAAGAGAGGGGGCAGATGAGCACTTGAGTCTTCGAATGTAAGAAGTTACCTTGTGGAGAACCAGATGTTTCAGCAAGCCCAACAGTTTCTGGTCTGACTAGCAATGACCCCTCAGCACCAAAGGCAAAGGCCTTCTTACCAGGAACCAGTTCCCATTTCAATACCTAGTACACACTTTCTGAAACTCTATGAACTGAAATGCAGCTATTCCTCCAAATCTCCAAATTTTGCAACACAGTTCTCCAACCCTAAAAATGTCTACAGCAAGTTCATATGTTAGGGGAAGGTATGCATAAAACACGTTATATTAGTCAAGATGCATAATGTTAGAGAAACATGTTTTCTAAAATTGTATATTAGATAAAATTTTATGCCAAAAAATGTTTATTAGGAGAAATGTGTACTAAAATGCTGATGCGTTTTCATGAAGGTGCCTTTAAAAAATGCAAATTAATGCAAACCGAACTCAAGTTTGGGAGGAATGAGAAACCGAGAGACATCAAAATCCACAGGTTTATGCACCATATGTGAAAATGCCAGAGTCTGAATTTTTGGATGAGAAGGTATGTGCTCTGCTACTGGGCCAAAGGCTTTTCTATAACTGAGACTTAATATACAGTGAACCCCCTATGATTTGTTCAGAAATAAGACCCACAGTGTTCAATGGGACTTAATATTTAGTAAGTGCATAGATATGTATAGGATTACAATCAGGGAGTAAAACACAAGGAACTCGGCGGGACTTACTTCTGAGTAGACATGTAAAGCCTTGCATTCTCAATCTGTTTGACAAAACCTTTTCCATTTCCCAGGCAATAGTAGTCCTGGGAGCAGCTAGCTTCTAGGAGCATCTCTCAGCATATAGCCTAACTACAATTTCCATGATTCTTTGGGAAAGATTGTGACAACTAAACTAATGTAACACAGACATACGGATGTAGTGTAAATCTGCCCTGAGCAACTTTTTTTGCAATCTCTACACCTGCTCAAGCGCCTGTGAAATTAATGGTGAAACAGGTCTTGATTACATCTGTGGGGAGTTGAAACATCAGGTCATTCAAAGACTGACACCTGATACAGTAATTCATTATTAGTAAGCTAACAAGTCCTCCCTGCAACAAAAGATTGCAGTGTGACCTGCTGCTGTTCAGGATCCCAGCCATTTTAGTCCATTTCCCCACCCTCCTCACACACACACTTACTTTTTCATTTCCTTCTCTGCCCCGCCCCTCGTGGTTCACTTGGCCAATCACTTTTAAGTGCACATCTCTTGTTTGACACTATAGAAATGATCCCACTCAGCATCCCATGGCCAGTTCTTATTGTGCTGCTTTTGGGGGTTTTGTATACAGACATTTGTCCTTCTGCAAACCTTGGGGCTCCCGTAAGCCTGGCTGTATGCATGGAGCATCATTTGCTACATAAGTGACAGCATTCACAGGCCAGGCACCGAAAACAGAGGGAATGATAGATAGACATGTAGATAAGTACTGGCATTTACTTGCAGTTGTGGATAAAAGTCTAAACCAGCAGTCAAAGAAACAAATGAAATGGTTCACTGTACAAATAGAGCTCAGGAGCAAAGGTCAATTAAAATTACTTTCTTGCTCCATAAGAGGCTGATTAGAAGGCCACATTGTGAACACAATGCCTGACGCAGGTCCCATTAATATGAAAAAGGCATTATGGAAAGTGGGAAGGTACAAGAGAGGGCAACTGGAATGATACAAGGTGTTAAGAATCTTAATTATTTTAAATCACAAAGAATATTTGCTCTGTGCTCTTTGGTTTGGGGAGGATGAATAGAAAATTCAGAAGGAACTGGGGTGGGTGGAGAGGAACAGCTTAAAAAGCCTGGTGTCAGCAAATATCAGGTGGGAAAATACAAACCAAAGGCACACTTGCTGTTAAATACACTTGCACTGCTTTGAAAAGTGAAGGTTGAGCATAAGCTCAAAGAAGTTGCGAGTCAAAGGTTGATATCAAATTGTGAAGATATTACACATTGCAGAGCAGGTACAACACACACACCCCCCCCCCAAAAAAAAACCCAAGTCTTGCAAGGCCGCCCTTAGCAGTCCCGTATGAAATATGTAGGACTTGCTACCCTAGTCTCCTGACAAAAAGTGAAAAACACACCAAAACCTTAGGATTGGGATATAAAGAGCCCCAGAACATTAAACCAGATACATACATTACTCCCCCCCCCCAAAAAAAAAACCTGAGAAACAAGAATGTAAGTGCTATCTGGCTGTTATAGCCAGTTACTACAGCCACATGCTCTGCCTTTGATACCATTCATGTGTAGATTTGAAAGAGAGTATCCCATGATTGAGCGAGGGGACACCTTTTGTTTGGAAGGTACCTCATTCCATGGGGGGTGATCTGTTGACAACAAATGCAGAGGGCAGGATCAAAGCCAGCTGTGGCAGAACCAGAGCCAAAACTAGTCTGGGCTGCCCATTTCTCTCTCTCCCTTTCTCTCTCTTTCTCTCTCTTGCCTCAACAGAATGCAGGAAGAGGGACATATTTCTCTTGCCAGAAAGTCCGTAGAAGACAATGCTGGTTAGAGTATTGGACTAGGGCTGAATGGCATCCCATCAACTACAGCCAACATAGGCCAATGATGGGAACTGATGATGAGAGTTGTAGTCCAGCATCATTGGTAGAGTGATGGTTTCCTCACCCCTGGGGTAGAGTATTAGAAGATGACTGAAGAAAGCCAGATTCAAATAACCATCCAGCTTAATGGATGGCCTTGGGCCCTAGCCAAACATACCTCACAGGCGAAACAAAATAGAAAATTCTTTCCAGTAGCACCTTAGAGACCAACTGAGTTTGTTCTTGGTATGAGCTTTCGTGTGCATGCTTGTTGTGTGTTGAGCTCCTTAGAGAAAGATTGGATATAGATCTAACAATATTTTGTTAGCAAACAATGGTACATGAAAATTGCTTAAACTGAGTTTTTGGCATGGAAAGTAGAGAAAGCATAATTTGAATATTCTGGGTTTGGCTTTATTCAGGGAGAATAACTGGAGCCACATAACCAGTATTTTTTTAAAAAAGAAACTTTAACTACAGCATGATTAGTTGTGACTTTCCTGCTGCCTACTCAATATAATTAACCAGGGCTTTATCTTACCATTATCCTTGTATGCATTAGGGACTAAGTTTAGGAACATTATCCTCACAGGACTCTAATATACCCTTATCTCCTTGTACTAATTGAGTTATCTCATACTGTCACACAGGCAGCTACTGCAGGAAAGATATGAAGAAAGGAATTAAAATGGTTGTGGCTTAATGTTTCTGCTTAAGGAATGTTAGCCAGGTGAGTGCATGATCGCAGCAACACAATCCCTTTTGTTGTTCTGCTGGTCCTCACCTTTAAGAAGACATTTAGAAGCACCCTGTGTTATAGCATAACACTTCTTACACCTTTATGAATGTGCGAGTAGTACCAGTTTCTGTCAGAGGGCCAGGATAATAGGACATGAACATCCCTCGATATGCAGATCCTGCCTTCAAATAAACACCATTCAGAAACATAGCAGGAATTTTATTTGAACCTTTTCATTAATGGCGCTTTGGAAAACTTGTTCTTGTGAATTGTTGTCAGCATTAGTATAATTCCCTCTAATAGCTTGTGTACTAAAACCAGGGGCAGCCAATGTGTTGCCACCCAGCTGCTGTTGGGAGTCCAGCTCCCATCAGCCTCAACTAGCATAGCCAATGGTCAGGGATGATAGGAGTTATAATCCAACAACAGCCGGGAGCCACCACATTGGCAACCCCTGTACTAAACCAAAGGAACAGGGCAACTGGCAATGTGAGTGCAACAGGTAGTATCCAGCTAGGTTTTACTCAGAGCAAACCCAATGAAATTGGTGGATTTGTCAAGTTCATTCATTTTAATGGGTCTACACTGAGTAAAACTTAATGAAATACAACCCACTGTAATTGAATGCACTCCTTTCTGCTCGTCATTCCACTCCTACTGAGCAGCCTGCATTACCCCCAACCTATTGCTAAGGTGCAGACAGTGAAGAGTGAGGCAGGCAGGAGCTGGTGAAAGATGGAGTTGGCAGCACATTCAGTTTGTGGAGTGATACCTAACTGTCTCTTGGAAAAAAAAGAAAGAAAGAAAGTAATAATAATCCACCATCTGGACACGCTCTAATGATATTTATTCTCATATTTCCATTTGGGACATTGCTCCTGACGATGCACAGTCACTCTTACTGTTAAATTTGTTTCGCATGCGTTCTTCTCCAAAACAAATCGGTATATTTCCACCACCCCCCCAAGGAAGCAGCAAGAAACTTAGCTTAGCAATAACACCATGCCCTCCATGCAGAAGAACATAACGCTGCCTGCTAAGTTGGTTGATATGCCTTTTATTTAGCTTGATGTTAATTTGCTAAACATTATTTTGGTGCATGTGATTGTGGAACATAAAAATGCGGTAGGTGGTTTATAGGAGAGGAGTTGCAAAAGAATACTCAGTGCTATGAGCTCTACATACGTTGCCTATTCTCGAAAGGGATGAAATTTCCCTCGAGCTAGAAAGAAAACTGCTAAGTGAGGTACACTATCAGCTTTATGGCTTTCTTTAACCTGCTCCTCCCACCGGTGCATTGTGGTGGGTGTACAACTGTTGCAAGTAGGTGGCACAGCTGTTTGCTTTGACTGGCTCAGTACCTTTGGGATACCCACAACACAGTTAATGCTGCAAGATGAAAATGGCATTTATACTTTAATAAACTCCCTCTATCCCTTTGTTACAGGGAGAGAGAGAGAGAGAGAGAGAGAGAGAGAGAGAGAGAGAAATGCCAGCTTGATGCTATTGAGTATTAGTAGAGCTGCCTAAAACACACAGTGGTGGCAAAATGTTCACAAAAACCCAACCAGTATTTGAATGGATAACGTCAGTTTATTACCACTGCAGTAGATGTTAACTTTATGAAGATTTCCTGTGCACCTGCCTGCTGCCACGTTTTTAACATACATGCATATTTATATGGCTTAGGCAACATATGCTTGATGATTTTTGTCATTTAGGTTTACTACAGTATGGAATTGCATTCTTAACAACAACAAAAAAAGCCCTTGAAGATTCCAGTGATGGAACAAGGAAAGCTCCAAGGAAAGGAGAAACGTATAAACGTTTCTCTGTTTTAGACTGGGTTGTTTTTGTTTTTTTGTTTTTTGAGAGGAGGAATCTGGGTATGTCAGCTAATACCAGCTGAGCTGTAGCTCAATGGTAGAGCCCATGCTTCGCATGCAGAAGGTCATAGCTTCAATCCCCAGCATTTCCAGGAAAGGCTGAAGCAAGTCCCCTCTTTGAGACCCTGAAGAACCACAGCCAGACAGTGTGGACAATACTAGTCAAGCTGGACCAAGACACTGACTTGTATAAGGTTACCTGAAAGAATGTCTTCCTCCATGTAGGCCTGCTAGATCACTACAATACTTGGGGGGATGTCTGGTTGGCTCTACTTTGACCTGTGGAATCCCACCACACAGTAATACGGAAGCTAGCATATT
This sequence comes from Lacerta agilis, assembly GCF_009819535.1. NCBI lineage: Eukaryota > Metazoa > Chordata > Lepidosauria > Squamata > Lacertidae > Lacerta > Lacerta agilis. Next base: position 19,191,605 of record NC_046323.1, read on the forward strand.
CCACAGCGGTGCCTATTTTGTGGAATGACCTCCCCTCTTTCAATATGGCGGGCAGCACCGACAGTGGTTTGTTTCTGCTGTTTACTGAACCGAAGCCCTTGTGACAAAGCACCACAGAAGGAAACCCAAGAGATGCCATGGTGGCTAGAGAGCCTTGTGGGCAGATGGTGAAATGGGGAGGAAATAGGGTGTGGTTTGGAAACAGTGGCACAGTGTGGTGGGCACAGGGGTGATTGCCCTGGGTGCAAAATTTTGAAGGGGCACAACCAGGCATCCCCATGACGGGCTCTCTCATCGAGGCTGCTTGGTTGAGCTCCTGCCGTCTTCCAGAGCCGAAGGGAGGCAATCCGCCCCAGGGCTGGCCCTTTGGGGCTGGGGAAGTGCCTCGTTCTCCTTGTGACCAGTGACGAGACACCCGTGCACACACCATCCCTGGGCTGACTGAGAAGCAAGGTTGAGCTGGCTCCCCCTTGCACACTGTGCAACACACTGAGCCCACAGGGAGGGAAAGAGGGCTCTACAGAACACCAGAAGCTGCTGCCGGTTCACAAGCAGCTCGCCTGGCTGCTCAATCACTGCCTGTCTGCCTGCCTGCCTCCACTCCAACCAGCCACTTCTCCTCTCTACAGACTATACACCTGAAGTTTGCAACCTTTGGCCCTCCTGTTACTGCCAGATCACTGCTGACCATTTCCCGTGCTGGCTGGGGCTGATGGGAATTGGAGTCCAACCTCTGGAGGCCACAGGTGTCCCTTCACCATAGGCACACCTTGGGTATAGGAACCCATTGCCCTCAATAGGACCTATTTCTGAGTAAACCTACTTAATATTGAGCTTTAAATAAAAGAAGATGCCTTCACTTTTTGGTTTTCACCTGACTTGAACTGTTGGATTCTTGAGAATAAGAATGGCCAAATGTTTAGACTTCTTAGCTTCACAGCCATTTGGAACTACTGGAATGGGTTAAAAGCAGGGGTCAGCAAACTTTCAGCAGGGGGCCGGTCCACTGTCCCTCAGACCTTGTGGGGGGCAGGACTATATTTTGGAAAAAAAAATGACTGAATTCCTATGCCCCACAAATAACCCAGAGATGCATTTTAAATAAAAGCACACATTCTACTCATGTAAAAACACCAGGCCGACCCCACAAATAACCCAGAGATTCATTCTAAAGAAAAGGACACATTCTACTCATGTAAAAACATGCTGATTCTCGGACCATGCGCGGGCTGCATCTAGAAGGCGATTGGGCCGCATCTGGCCCCCAGGCCTTAGTTTGGGGACCCCTGGGTTAAAGCATTGTCTACCAAGCAAACTCCTGCTTATGTTTTCATGCAATGCCAGCAAAACATTCACCATTATTATTGTGAGATGTGTGCCAAAGCATAAGCTTGTGGATCACTGTGATACAATAAATCTTTGCATGCTCTGCACAGAAACACACAATGAGAGGCAGCAACTTAGTGTCTGGGTAGAGCGTAAGTACTCACTTTCAAGTTACCTGTTTATTGAGTTTCACCCTGATTTGTTTGTGGGGAGATCAAACAACGTCAGCTATTCACTGAGCATTCATTCCAGTTTTCTGTAGGAAGGTAAGACAGCATTTTGTCAAGCATAAGTTATCCTGCACTTTTCAATGCCGTTTCCCCATTGCAAAAATTCCATTTTGGGGAAATGGGACCAGGTTTGTTGTACAAGAGCACCAAATTGTAAATAAAAAGTGTACACACAGACACATCTACTAAAACTTGCACCTTACCTTGGTGTAACGTCCCCAGCTTTTGAAAACGAAGCTAAGATCATATTGGGGGTTTCCTTCTCTTGGTCACACTAGAGTGTGACAGAATGTTGGAAGAGTGAGATGCAATGCTGGGAAACAGATTTCATATATACAGATCATAGATATTGCATGATTTGTCGTCCTTTGCTCAGCCCCCATGACAACGTGCAAGGTGATACGTATTCACTTTGAGAAGAATATGCAAGTGATGCTTTTATCAGCTGCTTTATTGAAATCCATCTTCTCTCAGTTGCTTCCCATTCCCTCACTAGTTCAACATTTTGGTTTTAAAGAAGCAATAAAATGTGTGGGTTTCCCCCCTTCTCTCTCTCTCTCTCTCTCTTTTTAAGTGCTTGTGGATTGACAACATCTAAGCTGGCCTTTAGCCCAAAGCAGTGCAAACCTGCTGAGATATTAAAGCCCCAAACTGGCACTCATAATGGAAATACAGTAAGCCTTTCACTGTAACGGCACTAGCAGGTGCCACCACAATAAAGAAAACAGCCACCCCATGAACAAATATTAGATTAAAGAGATCAATCAATCTGTATCTTATATTCGAGTGCCAGCACAACCCGGATTTTTTAAAAAGTTATTTCTGCCGCCTCTTTGTAGCAGGTAACAAGAGCCAGTGGTTTGTTTTGTTCTGAGAAAACAGGTATTTTCTTTCTCTCTCTTCCCCGTCACATTTTTATTTTATTTTATTTTCTATATCACACAGGGAGCATTTGTGACCTAGAGATATGAAACCAATGGAAACTGTGGTAGCTTTTATGCCAGGCAGGTGGGGAGTCATAGCTCACAGTTCTGTTTCCTCTAGGAATGCCAAAAGGAAACTGTGACTATCAAACTGCCAAAAGTATGTATTGTCTGCTTCGGGGCTATGCGACTAAATTACCTGTGGAAATATTGTCCCCTGCCCTCGTTTCTGTGAGTTGCTCCCTCTGTTTGTTACTGATAGGCCATTAACCTACTAATTGCCTCTTTCCCAAGAACCCTACATGCTAGTTAAGTCTCATTATCCAGCATCATGCCTGGTGTTTAGCTCAGGGTTCAAAGGACTGGGAACCAGAGGTCCCACTCTAACAATGCTCCCCCCTCTCTGCTTTTCTATTTGTTAATTATAGTTGTGCCAAACCTTTCAGCCAAAATTAGTTTCCCCCAAAGTGGCTTACAATTAAAATGCACGCAAAGGTACAAGATTAATTGGGGACAAGTTAGTGTGTTGTGTGTGAGAATGCATAAGTGTGTGTATTCAGATCCAACTCTTCCCTCCAGAGGGAGGGGAGGAGGGGAGAAGGATATGCAGATGGGTTCAGGCCCCAAATCAAGCAAGCAGTCATTTTGTTGAGTGGCAGAGTCTCCTGCTTCCTTGACGCTGGTTTTAAATCATCTCTTTAAACCACAGTTTTCTAAAACCAGGCGTGGGGAGCCTGTGGACTACACCTCCCATCTTCTCTAACCATTGCCAATGCTTGCTGTGCTGAGCCAAACAACACAACACCGGGGGAGGGAAAACACAGGTTCTCAGTCCCTGTTATAAATACTACACTTCTGAAAGCTGCCTGGAACAAGCACTTTTAAGGGTACGAATTGGTTATCCCAATCCTGTAGAAGTGCATCTGTGAAGCAGCATCTAGACTTGGACTAAACACACACCGTACATTAAAAACACACCTCTCTCTCCTGCTCCCTAGCACTTCAAAAATCCTGAGAACTGTTGCTCAATAAAGGTGATGGGAACTGTAGTCCTGTGAGGAGTAAACTACAAGTTCCCAATACTCTTGGGGAGGATGTGTTTTTAAATATATGGTGCCTAAACAGCCTTGGTTCACATCCTTATCTATAGTGTATTGTGTGTAATCATGAGGAATTATCAAAGTGTACATGTTCCCACTTTGCTGACATGGCTCCAACATTTTCTGATGAAAACAGGGACGTCCTATTCAACAACAACTATTATTATTTTACTATTTATAACCTGCCCATCTGACTAGCTTGCCCCAGCCACTCTGGGCGGCTTCCAATATATATATAAACATAATAAAACATTAAACATTAAAAAACAAAAACTTCCCTATACAGGGCTGCTTTCAGATGGCTCAGGTTGGATAACTCCATAGCTTCCAACATTTCTCAGATGAAAATAGGGATGTCCTAAGGAAAAGTAGGGCATTCCGGGATCAGAAACCGAGACTGCTTCTGTAAATCTGGGAGTTTCCCTGGAAACTAGGGACTCTTGGAGGGTCTGTGGCTGTTCTTTGGCAAGCTGGATTCTGCAGTTGTACACACAGCTACCCAAATGTTACATTGCAAGTATTGAGGAAGCATCTAGAGTGAGTCCTGGGCTTCCTTAGACTGATAGAGTTCTGCAGTACTCACTTCCAGTTGCTCCCATGCCTTGCTCTGAGGAAGGACCCTCAGTAGGCCATTGTGGGGTGATTCGGCCATAGGGAGGGCTTACATCACCTTTGCTTTGCTGCTGCATCTAAATCTACTGACGGTGTTCATTATATACGCAAAACTTAAATCAGGAAGCCCCAGGTTTATATCTCAGTCTCTTAGCCACTATAGTGGCAGTGAGTATCTCGTAGATTAGCTAGTGTATCAGGCTGTGTACACACTCTACATTTAAAGCACATTGCTTCCCTCAAAGAATCCTGGGAAGTGTAGTTTACCCCTCGCACAGCTACAATTCACAGCACCCTTAGCAAACTATAGTGGCGAAGATTCTCTGGGGACATCATAGGCTACAAATGCAGGGTGTGTTTGCAGCCTAAGACTAGAACTGGGTTTTATCCCCCATGACGCTGTGAAGCTCACTGAGTAACCTTGGACCAGCTCTGCAATGGTAACTGCTGCAGGATTAAAGCTGCAGTCCTAACCCCATTTACCTGGGAGTAAACGCCATTGAATTAAATAGGATTCACTTCTGAATCAGCATGTTTAGAACTGCAGCCTAATTCCCAAACTTTCCTCTGTCGTATCGTGTCTCCATTCAGCTTTGTGCCACACCGCTACTCTGACGACATAGGCACATGAAAATGGCAGGTGCCCACTGATCAAATGCTGTTATACTATACTGGTTTAAAACATTTAGGATTGGCTTGTCAAATGCTCGTGCCGTGCTGTTAGAGTTGTGATTGCATAACAGTAGCACTGCTGCACCTTCTCACTTGCCATGCGGCTGCTCCACGGTTCAAGGAAGAAAAGGCTATCAATGGCGGCTAATCATGATGGCTATGATTTACCTCCACTGTCAAGTATGCTTCTGAATACTAGTTGCTGGAAACCACAGGAGGGGAGAGCACTCAGGTGCTGTTTGTGTGTTTCCCACAGGAATCTGGTTTTCCACTTTGAGGACAGCATGCTAGACTCCACAAGCCACTGGCCTGATCCAGCAGGCTCTTCCTGTTTTAAATTATACAGGCCATTGCTTTTAAGGCACATGGGTGCATGTTCGGCCATTATTCATGTTTGAAAATGTGTAATGCCAATTCCAGTACTGACCTCACTTTTGGAGAGACAGGCTGTCAAGAGAGCAGACCAACACTCCTGAAGTGGATCTGCAACTCTCCATTTGCATGATAGATGCCTATATTAGCATTCACCCCAGAATGCGATTTCAGATCTCTTCAGAACCTGCAAGATATTTGCCTCTGCATTCATATCTTTCAAATGTGAGAAATGGCTCTGAGATTTCCTCATAACTTTAATGGTTTTACAAAAACCACAAAAGCTATACTATAAGTTCCCTTTCAAGCCTCCCCCCACCATTCGTCCCTCCCCAATCACACCAACTTGACAATACCTTTCTATTTGCTTAAGTGATGACTTCATATAGGATGTTTTAAAAGGTCAGAAGGAGAGAAAGTTTATATAGCAGAACACCCCTTTCACAATGATGTATGATAACTGCAAGGCATGTCTATGAGGACCTTACTCCTGTACCATTAAATTGTGAGGTGATGAGAGAAGAGAAAGTAATTTCAACAAAACTCTGTGGAGACACCATTACCAGCCCATTACAACAGCAGACTAATTGACCTGGAAGAAATAGGAGTTTTTCCCCTTTGACACATACACAGTGCAATATTAATATGCCAGAATAATTTCAATGCAGACCAACACAGATTTTTGCCAATATTATTAATAATACAGAACAAGAAGGTATCCTACTTGCATTGCTTGAACAAACAATTTTGTTATTAGCTGCAGTGGGACGGCTCGTGTTGGGATAATGGGAAGTGGGAGATCTCTCACCTCAAAAGTAATGTACTGATAACGTCTTTCGCATTTCAACCCCAAAGATCAAATCAAAGCTATTAAAACTGCAAGTACTGAAGGTGGTAGTTTCTTTTCTGATAGATGTGAGTGTCCATATTGGAAGTGTCCCAAAGGAGCCCACAGTAGTGAACATGTCAATAATAAAACAGGAGTCCCAGGAGAGAGCATCATGCTGACAGTCCCCTCAAACCCAGGAGCCAGTGCTGTTTTGAGCCCCTGTATATATCTGAAGTAGTAGGGTCTAAAACTCAGAACTTTGAATATATAGGAGAATGCTACTCAGCAAGCTGGACAATACTAGACACCTTCTTAATGTGAGGTGCTTGATGTGAATATATTGATACTTAAGATTCTCCATTCAGTTTTTTTGGGAGGGTGCAATACAGTGAAATTTACAATATCTAGCCGGAATGAGTAAACATTAACAGAAAAGTACCATAGCCTTGGAGATCAGTGACCAGATTGCCTAATGCAGCTTTCATCTGGCAGTTCTCTTAAACAATTGCATCACAAGCCACAATCAGCAAGACCAACCATTTTCCACTTTTGAAACTCCTGATTTCTGCCTTTTATGCAGTTGTTAAAGGCACAAGAGCCCACCCCTCTCAATAAGTTGGCAACTTTACACAGTTTACATGAAAGTAGTGCTGAACTACTATGGAGTTATTTAATTTTCCCCCAATAGGAGTTTTAGAGACTTTTTTGTTTTAATGAAGGCAGGGGCTCTCAGCATTTCAAGTGCTGGGACTTTGAGAACACACCAAATATTGTATCATCATCTTGTCACTTATTTTCAGCTAATCTTTTGCCCCTGTTGGCAATAGAGATAATCCCCCAATCCATTAAATTAGACAGCAGAAGCTGCTGAGAAATACAAAAGGGATGAATGCAAGGATGTCACAAAGTACTTCATGCCCAAATCGACTCTTGACTCCAACCTCACATTGGTCAAAGAGGATAACTCAAAATGTCATCCGCATTCAATACCTAGCTCCTCCTCCTTTGCTAACCCCTGTATCTGTTAGCAGAATTCATTGCTATCAGGAGAGTGGCTGGAAATTGACCAGCATACCCTCATCAAAGTCAGCGGACCCTGATGTGAAACTCAGCAGGGGCGAGTTCTGGCAGCTGAAACAGTTTCAAATTAAAAACAACAACAGCAAGCTGCCTTCAAAGGGAGCCTTTCCAGATGTAGCAGGTGCAATCACTTAAGATCCTGCGCCTGCCCCACAGGTCCCACCTCCTCTGCTGCCTCCCACCAGGTGAGCAATATTGTGGTAAGTAGCAGGATGTGAAGACGCAGCCAGTTGCAACAGACACACTGTTTCAGCTTCCCTCTGTTGACGTAACCACCTCAAGGAGTCCTGCTCACCATGGAAATCTGATTTAGGGTCCTGCCAACTGATCCAAAGGGAATTGTCTCGTGCAGGGTCTGGATTCGCACAATGGAGATCCAGAAAACTTGATCCCTGGCTCCCAAGCTAGGGAACGGCAAGGAGAGGCATAGAGTTGGGTTATTTAACAAAATGTATACACTGCTTACTCGACGGAAAGCCCCAAGGTGGTTTATAAACTGTTTCCACAGTGATCTGCAACAAGCTAATTGCCAACCTCTGATTGCCATACCCGGGCAAACTTCACTCAGGTTTGAAGCTGGGGGCATCTGCAGAACTGTTCCCATCTCTTCACTGCTACACTGCCTGAGCCACTATCCCTTGCACTTCATGGTGGATGGAGAAGATGCAACCCAAAGTGCACATTCTTGTCCCTGTTTCCCTACCCAACTCAACCGATCCAACAGGCTCTTGGGAAGTGTCTACACCCTCCAGGTGATGCCTACAGCTTTCCTCCTGCCTCTAGCCCCTCTTTTACACACAGTGACACTGCCAGCTGTGGCCTGGGATAACTACACTCCTAACAAACTGGTATCATATTTGGATGTGGAACACATTGATGGTTTGTTTAAGAAATGTAAGGCAATTTCAATGGGTCTACTCTGAATATCACTTAGTTGGATATCACCTGGGTTATGTAGCTTGTATTGGGCATTTTGGTAAAAGAACACACTTGAAGAGTGTGATTGTGTTTAACTACAAGCACATCTTAGTCTGTCATTTAAGACTATACATCTTTTCCACTGGTGCACTTTTGGGAAGCCATCTGTCTAAATTTACACCTTTGTGAAATAGTAACTTGTTAAGATACTTTTCAAAGAATGGGGTTTTGTATTTTTTTTTCCTCCTTTTGTGGAATACCTAATAACACAACACACATTAGTGGTGAACACTATATCATTTTGGTTTACCTACATCACACTGTGTTGCTACAGATCCCATGCCGGGTAAAATTAGGAAGGTTCCCCCCCCCCACAGCAAAAAAATAGAGCAATGCAGCTGTATTATCTAAGCATCTTGTGGTTTTCCTGGCAAAGAGATTGTTTAACAGACATTCTACTCTTTTTCTGAGTGGATTATTATGTCCAATGAGAAGATTTATGTACGTAAGAAATTTTATATGATGTACACTGCCTTACTGTGTTTTTATGGAAGTGCAGTTCATAAATACTTAAATAAATAAATGGGGGGAGATATATTTAGGTAGAATGACATAATACAGGGGTGGCTGACCTCCAGCCCAAGCACCAGGTCTGACCACCACCCCAACACCGAACAAATATTTCTACTTGCCAAAGAACCCATCAATATGGGCAGCAATGGGAAATAAATGAAATAAAGACAGTGCTGGAGTGTATATGTCTTAGGTGTGAGAGAGTATGTGCAGGACTGTCTGATGGCCACACCCACTTCTGCTCACATGTGCCCCCACCCTGGAACAAAGGTCAAGGCTAATTGTAACCCTTCCACCAAAAAATTAAAATAAAGAGGGGTGTTATGAGAATTCCAGTGAGGATGTTGCATAGGTAAGCATTTCTGCAAACAGGACAGTACACTCTGTCCCTTTCTCCACTGTCTTCTATCCCATTCCCAAGCAGAGAAAACCTTACCTTCTCCTCTAGGAGAGGGTAGCCACCTCCAGCTGCTCCTTCAAATATGGTTGGGTGAACTTGGCCTCTCTTTCTTTTCTTGCAACTGAAGTGATGGGTGGGGGTGTCAAGCTTCAGCTGCAAAATTTCTGTGTGTAAACCAAGTTAAGATGTCCTACTATGGGCAACTCCAAGTTAAGATGTCCTACTATGAGCAGGTCAAACTTTTCTCATCACTGTATTTGCTGAATTTTTTGCTTGTCAGTCGCAGCTGCTGGGCTGTTGGTTTGTACTCCTTTATTTATTTTCCGTGCCTACCTTTAAAAGTGTCAATGTTGCTGCTAATCCTAATAGCCAGTGAGTGGGGGGAAGTACTGCACAAGGCATTAAATAGGAATAGGCAATCGTTATTCTCTCCCTGCCCCCAGCTTAGCTCTATATATTGTCGTTATTTTTGCACCAATGACTGAGGTTAGTGTAAAGATTTCTAGTTAGTCAATGATTCCCAGATGGATGCAGGTTGCCCCTTGATTAATATTTGCATCATTTAAAAATAGCTCGCACTTTTGCAATGCATCAGCAGGCTTTTCTAATTTTATAAAGCATACAAATGGTAATGCAGTTATCCCAAACAAACATCCAATACATTAAAAATGAAGTTTTTCAAATTCTGTTTTCAGATGTATAAGCATGACCCCTACTCATTACATAAACTCCTTCCCCCACCTCCCATGTCTCTATTCTGTGATTAGAACGTACAACTCAGTGACTGACAGGTATAATTTCGACCTGATTTACTGTTCTGGAAATTACCATTAAAAAACAAAACAAAAAAATCATTCTATTTAAACCACAAATATGGAAACCCACACTTGCTTCAGAGTAAACTCCACTGAACATGCACAGGCTCAGGCTGCAAGAGTCTCTTTAATCCATCAAGCTCTATTCAGGTGCAGGGATGCTTGAGAAGTCTCAAGATGCTTGAGAAGTTGAGAGCCAGTGTGGTGTAGTGGTTAAGAGCGGTAGACTCGTTATCTGGGGAACCGGGTTCGCGTCTCTGCTCCTCCACATGCAGCTGCTGGGTGACCTTGGGCTAGTCACACTTCTCTGAAGTCTCTCAGCCCCACTCACCTCACAGAGTGTTTGTTGTGGGGGAGGAAGGGAAAGGAGAATGTTAGCCGCTTTGAGACTCCTTCGGGTAGTGATAAAGCGGGATATCAAATCCAAACTCTTCTTCTTCTTCTTCAGCTGAAAAACATTCCCCACCCCTGATAAACCTCAGCTACCATTTTGAAGCTTTTGCAATGTGTATATGGAAACATAAGGAGACCAGCGCAACAAGCCAGCTCGAGGCATCGGCGACTGAGCGAAGCCAGGCGCCTCATGGTGTAAGCAGTATGCACTGGGTGGGCCTCTCCAAGGCCCTATACCAATCCCAGGCATGCAGGACGGCGGAGCCAGCCAGCCACCTCAGCGCCTAGCTGCCTCGCTTGCCCCCAAACTCGTGGTGCAGAGCCCCCCCCAGCAGAAGAGCCCGTCGCAATGCTCCAACCGATGGATGGGCTCTTACCTGGACTGCAACTCTAGGGGCCTGGACTTTCAGCCTGGTGCCCCTGAGAGTCCGGCACCCTGCACCCCTGGCGCCTATGGTTAAGACGGCCCTGGGTCCAGATCAGGTATGGTGGACCATGCACAGTCCCACTTTCTTCATCCAACTGTTTGCATATAGCCTGTTTGTTGGCAAACATTCTTGCTCAATGCATGGATGTTGGGGCTGGTGTGATCACAGCACATTATCTCAGAGGTGGGGCAAGAAGGCTTAGTTCCACTCTGCCTCACATGAATTTATTGTACACGTAGATGAGCTCTTGAAGTCAGCTTTAAGGATTCCCTTATTTATCATGCCACAGTTTCTCCTAGACTTTAGCTTACTTAATCAGTGAATTTTGTTGTTATTACACCCTGACATAATTTAGGCTGGATCTAAACACATCAAAGAAGCGTTTCTATTAAACTCTTTGTAAATTTAAACAGGGAAAACAGGTTACAGAAAAACGGGACTCCACAGCACCATCTGGTGGCACAATGTCACATCACATATACAACACATATAAATCGCTTTTCCTTTACCAATCTTGCTGAGTCTACAGTCACTCTGTTAGACTGTTGGCTGAAGGGCAACATAACATTTTGCTTAATAAATATATTACTCTTCTACCATTTTAAAAGACTTCTGCTGTTGTATGACGGGCAACAAACGAGTTTATGAAAAGTCCTCACAGTCCGTTCCTTGCAGAATTAGTAGCAAATATGGTCCATTTAAAAGTAGTAAAAGTGGTATTTGTGTGTGCGCGCACACACACACACACACACAAATATGAGATTGCAAAATCTGACATGATTGACATAAAGAAACACTGTTGGCTGTATGACGCAACAACAATTTGCTTAAAAGTGTAAGAATATTACCCATAATTCATTAGATCAATGCCAGATTGACTAAGTGAAGATTTTCTTTACCTGAGGGAAATAAAGAGGGAGGGGGAGTTTTGTACTTCTAACTTTCTGGAGAGTGGATTATCAGAATTATCTGTTCACATCTGGTAATGTGTATGGATTTAAGACAATGTACATCTGTGAATTTCTTTCTGTTCTCAATAACTTCATCTACAAGAAAAAGCTCTAACTTTGAGCACATTGGCACCTGCATATTACAATATTAATGCATAAGGAAGAACAGCCAAATAACCAAGCATTCTAACTCTTGTCAAATTATAAAGAGGACAGTACATCAGAATGATATAAAGCATCATGAGGAAATTCTGGCAGTGAAACCTCAAAGAGTACAGTTTCTTGTTAAATATTGTGACAGCAGCAGTAGGCTTTCGTGTCAAAATACTAGATATCTGTATAATCACTTACACCAAGTAACTACATCCAGTGGTCTAGGTTTAATAGTGAGCTGGCCCGTGACTGTAGCCAATTAGAAAAGAAAGTGATTTCTCTGAGGTCACATTTATATCAATTGTTTGTATGTACAAAATAACCAATTGGAACCAAAAAATACCTAGCAACAGTAATGACAGCTTGGTAAAAGCAGCTGCTACACAAAGGAAAAATTAGAAAATTGCTCTCTAGTAAGGAAGGATTCCATGAATTCATTTTGCGTGGCTTTCTCACCATGAATTTTGGCAGAGAACAAAATGAAAATATACAGCCCAGATATCCTTGTACATGGAAGATTTTGCATACACCATGGTTAGTTGTCTTGCTTTCTTTCCCTCTCACCAACAAACAGAAAGTGCTTTCAAAGACAGATTACAATCAGAGTTTGCTGTAAACAGCTTCAATGGAAAGGTGGAGAAGGCAAGTTTTTATTATTTATTTATTTATTTAGCTCAACAATAAAGTCTATCTAGGTTTGCACTAGACACTTAGCCTTGAATTCTCATCTGTGCAGCAATAATATAATTATGATCTCACACGTGAGAAGCAAAATTACAAAGGGCTTTAGCAAGGTATTATTATTTATTACTATATCTCAGCTCAAGCTTTAGCTGAAAAGGCTCCAAGATTAATACACAACACAGCAGTACCTGAATGCAGGATTACAATACAAGGGACATGACAGAAAAGGAAAAGGGGATGAGGAGGAAAGAGGAAAACAGCTAAACTCAGACTCTAGTTCTTAAAATTAAAGAGTACTAGTTCTAATGACCAGCTAGGATGGAAAGAGTTCAAGGAGAGGAGGAGCCAATATCTCAGCAGAGCCAATGGAGTGGCTCTGCTTCTCATCTCTCCCCCTGCTGCCTCTGCTGGAATAAATATGATATGAATGCTGTATGAATGAATATTAATAATTGATTTCAGTGGAAACTAAGTCCAACTCATTTAGTCTGATTCAGTCCAGTGTGGTTCATGGCCCTCATTCACCTTAACCTTTTTTTGACCCTTACCCGCAACCGTTGCTGGGCAGAGGAGGAGGCAGAAGGACCCTCAGTTATAGCACTCTGCGAATGTTTGCTGGCCAGTTGCCCTATTTGCCAGGGGTGACCAGTAAAAAAACCAACAACACTACTGGTACCTCTTGTTTTGCAGGTTACAACAGGAATTCACAATGATCTTCCCACAGCTACAGTAATCAGTTCACACTAGCAAATTCACAATTACTGGATATATTTTATTGATAGATTTGATTTGTATTCAACTTATCCCCCCACGGCGGTGCACGTAATTCTTCTCCTCTCCATTTTATCCTCACAACAACCCTGTGATATACATTAGGCTGTGAGTGTGTGTCTGGCCCAAGGTCACCCAGTGAACTTAATGGCTGACTGGAGATTTGAGTTCTGGTCGGCCAGGTCCTGGTCTGTCACTCTTTCCACTCTATACCACATGTACAGTAGCTCAGATTTCTGCTAGGGTTCCGATACACAGAAATATCTCACCAATTCTATCTTCTCTGTAATGGGTTATGCCAAGGATAGTCAATCCGGTGCCTTCGTCCCTAACAACCAGCCATTCTGCCTTGGGCTGGTGGGAATTGTAGCACAACATTATCTGGAGGGCTCCATTTTGACCACTTGTGGGCTATAGATATAGATATATAGATATAGATATAGATATCTCTCTCAGACCTATGTGAATTGACAGACAGTAAGATATACGCACAAAAAGTCGCTCTATGAGCACAGGCTTCTTCTTGCATGCATTTAATAACCTAATGCTTGGTACCGATAGTTGGTACCAAAATGGAAGCATTTACCATAAAAATGCCTAAAACAGCCTAGGCATATTTGACTACTGATCAAACGATGTACATTATACACCAAAAACCAACAGAGAGAGGAGCACGCACTATTCATGAATGCATTGTTGCCATCAAAAGGCAAAGGAGCTTCTTTGAGAAATACTTTAATTTTGTTCACAGAGCCTGTATCGTATGTCTAAATAATGTTTCTTATGTTTTGTCTCATTGTCTGATTTCTGTAAGGTTCTCCTGGGACATTATAACTCTGCTATAACAAATGAGTTATTTTAATCTGCTAGTATTTCCCATTCTAAATCCTGACATTCTGCTGCTACCATTATTAGCAGAACTAAATTACTTAATGGTTAGCATGAAAGCAATGCTTCTGAAGATGAGTTAAGCGTGCCATCTAGCCTGTTCCATTTAATATTTCAGATATTTCAGCACTCCCACTGTAAGGTAGATAAGCTTAAAAAGCATGAAGTTCTGACCTTAAACACTAAAGTTCCTGTTTTTCATCACTTCTGTTGAGATGTCTAATATTTCTGTTTTCTGTGAATAAATAATTTTTCTCCTTTTAATTCCATAACCTCTTCAGAGCAGTTAAAATTATGTTAAAAAACTCATTAACTTTGACGAGATATTGATGATGCCAGCAGTTAATTATAAGCCAGCTGGTGTTATGGCAAAAATTAAAAAGTTAGACATTAGAAGTTTGCTTTTAAAAAAGTAAAAACCCATACTATTGCTTTGGTAGGCAGTGATAAATTTGCTTTAATCCTGCAATGACTTGATATTACCTTTAACATTAACCAGAACATGCTTAGCAAGTTTCCTCCCACACCAAGAAACTATCCAAGTATGGGAGTAATTTAGTCCATTAGAATAAATACTTGGGAGGAGGGCAAAGGTCAGAGACATATTTATGGAACTAATTCTTTTTTGTATACAGGTGGAATAAAGTAATAATATTAGATTATAAATCACAATAAAACCAATTGTGTTTTGACCAATATGGCTACCTCTTCATATTTTCTATGCTGTTATTCCTGCAATGATATGTATTATTCCAATATATTATTTTTGTTTTTGCAGGTCACTCAACAAATCTAAATTAAGTCATTACAATGGATGTAGAACATTATACATTGTACTGGGCCACTATGCTCATCATGTAATTAACAACAAAGAGATGGCAAATCTAAGAACTTCACAGAATGGGGGTGGGAGGCTTTTGAAACTTTTTTGTGCACCAATGATGTGATATACCACCAACTGAAAGGCACTGGAAGCCTCATGTCATATGCTGACTGTAGAAAGGGATCCATGTGTTCAGAAAATTTAGCAGTTGCTGTGGCAGTACATTCATCAGTGGATAGCAATATAGTGTAGATTTGTGCATCATGTCTAAAGGCTCAAAGGTACCATTTGACTTCAAAGGGCAAAGATTGCTTTTGTGAAGATGAGTTTGACGTGTACGTGAAGAAGAAACTGGTTCAGTTCAGAAGAACAGATGAAGTTGAAGCAATGCAGATAAAAGATTCCAGAAAGATTGCTGCTGAGAGGCACAGTAATAAGTGCAAGCAAGAAGTTGTTTCATGTGATTAAGGTGTTTTTGATTTAGATGCCACAGAAGCAAATATCATTCTGACTGCCACCCAGATTCAGTACTAGTAAAGTGACACCAGACTCAACTTGGCCTGCAGTCAAATAAGACAGGAGGACCTGGTAACAGAGCACATGCTTTGCTCAGAGAAAGTGCTCATGTTCAATTCTTGGCATCTCCAGGTAGAAGGATCACGTAGTAGAGGATGAAAATAAACCTTGGCCTAAGTCAACAATATTGGGCTCATCTGACCTGGTATAAGACAACTTCCTATGTTGCTAACATGTTTTTGCTAAGCTGTGTGATTTCATAGAAAGCCACCATGAGTGTCATGTGCAAGTAGCATTGAAAAGAGGTGCAGTAATTCTGCTGAAGATTGCCAGTAGACTGCTTCTGGGAAAGGTGCCTGGTCAGCAATGGTGATTTGTGGTGAATATCCATCACGTAAAGAAAAGTTGATTGTTGGCAATGGCTATTTCTGACACACTGATATTGACAAGTGAAATAATAGGGGTGGAAGGAAACTGGTCCATGAAAACATAGGTTTAATGCCATCAACTTATCCAAGTTCATTCTTATTTGCAATGCAAATGGAGGATTTCAGGTGGTTTGGTTCAATACAACTAATTGTCATGCCCTTGGTATGTGGCCAGGATATGATAAAGTGAGAAAATATGAGTTGTTAATGCTCATCAGTGTCCAAGTTAAGGTCTCACCAGGTGCCTTTATGTGTTTGATTTGGGAAAAATGTTTGCACTTTAGGTGACTTTGGAACATTTCATGCTACGGGAAGTGTTCAGTGTGTCAAGCCAGGAACTACTGTGATCATTGAGGAGAAAATAGTGTGTCACATTAAAATCCAATGGCTAAATAATAAATGAGTACAATTAAAAGTTTATAGGATTCTTAGAAACTAGTAATTATAAAACTTGGAAATGCTTTGTGTGGCATAATGACCGGAGAACCTGTGGTTGTGTGGCATCTAGAGACGGGGAATACATTTTTATCCTGTTGGCATTTACTGTAAAGGTAAATCTATCAAATCCACACTTTCTGAAGCGATATGAGAATTGAAACACACCTATCACTTGAAATTCACACTTATCTGAATTTTGTGTTGTGCACTTCTTGTAGTTTGCCTGCAAGAAAACAACAATTACCATAACGTCTTTACAATATGACTGGACTAACTTGTTTTAATGAACTTTTTGTTTATTGAAGGTTCTATAGATAACAGAGTGATAACAGGGTTGAGTAGAGATGGGATGGGGCATTAAGGGACTATTGTGTGATCTGCTTTTGCTGGAATCTGAAGAATTTTAGGACCAGTGCATCTATATGGTGTACTTGAGTCCAAGCATATATAAGCAATCCTCATTTTGCATAGGGGAGTTCCATTCTGGACTCCCATGTGCATTGGCAGAGTGTGCATAATCCCGCTCTGCCCTATTCCAACCCAGCCCTTTTCATGACGTCTTTAGAACGTTTGGGGGATACTTCCGGGTTCAGTGCCATGCATGTGTGCACGATCATGCATCAGTTGCGTCGGGAGTTGTCTGTATCCACTACTTTATTTATTGCAATATGTGTCTCAGGTCTATACCACTTATCTACACTTCTCCCACTCCATTACCTAACCTTCTGCTATCAAAGTAATGGCCTTCTCAGTAATGGCACCACATTCATGGAACACTCTTGCTTGGGCCCTACTTTATTGCACTTACAGTGCCAGGTAAAAATACCTTTTTCATTTTTCCTACCTTTTAATTCCCTCCAAGCAATTTCAATCCTGCTGACTGATTTATGCTACTTAATTATTATTATTTTGCAGCTTTCCTTTTTTTATATACATTTTATCATTCCCCCACCCCCGAACCATCCCAGAAATATGATTGAAGGGTGGCATAAAAATACTTAAATAAATAAATACATGTGGCTTTCCCCCCCTGGAGGAGAAATGCTGATAATCTGAGAGAATAGGCCAAGCGCCTTGTAACTCTAACCCAGACAATCTGTAGAAGGGGTGGTAAATGTGATAATGACAGAGTCAGAAGGGAAAGTGAGAACGTTCCTGTTGCTAACGCAGAAGATTACATTGCTGGGCAAAGCCTGCTTACTAGGACAGTTCTCTGCCTTGTTCTTCTTTCTCTCTCACACAACCCCACTGCCTGCGCTAATCCTAGCTATTCTATAAAAGCACATAACACCTGTGTGCCAGAGACTTAAAGACGTTTGTAATCTGCTGCTGATCTATTTGGAGAATGTGCTAACTGTCAGTTTCTTGATGTATGGTGGGTTGGAGGGGGGGGGGATGACTGACTGATTCCATAGCAGAAGCCTTCTTTAATTTCCTCTGGGCTTTTACCCCTTCAATCAAAAGCAGACCTGACCCCACACTATTTTGGGTAGCACCATCAAAGATTGAAAACTTAATCCCCCTCTCTTTTTTTGCAAACCTGTCAGGCTGCAGTATCCATTTACCTGTATAATATTTTTGAGGACCCACCGATCCTGGCAACTTAAGTATTTTTTTTTTTTTTTTTTTTTTTTTTTTTTGCAGGTAATTTTTATTAGTTTTCCTCTTTTTCCAAGCAATTGAGATAGTACAAAGTAATGCATATACAAATATATCCCACGCTTAAAAAAAAAAAAAAAAAAAAAAAACACCAAGAAATTAAATCATTTTTTGCATTTACAGTTGAGGGTTTTAGTCCCTTCCCTTCCTCCTTCTTATGTCTTCTCTAACTCAAATATCAATATATCGCACATCAATTCTTCTTACTCCAATTTGACCAATTAAATAAAAAGATTTATACTGAACATTTGGATGTCATGTTTCTACTTATTCTTGTACTCTTATTCCAAACTTAAGTCTTTCCTTATGTTTTTAAATATACATTTTTACCATAATAATAATCCTCGCCAAGAGTTGTACGTCTTTCTTTAAGTCTTACACACCTTATCCAGATAATCCATAAATTTTCCCCATTCGTTTCTAAATGTTTCTTCCCCCTGCTGTCTGACTCTCATTGAAATTTTTGCGATTTCCATGTATTCTGTGACTTTCTGTTGCCATTGCTGCACAGTTGGTACGGTTTTTTCCTTCCAGACCTGCGCTAATAGAAGTCTCGCCCCTGTGGTCGCATATAAGAAAAACTTTTGATCACTTTTCTTTATCTCTGACCCCACCATTCCTAGAAGGAATGCCTCCGGTATCTTTATAAAAGTATACTTGAGTATTTTTTTTAACTCGTTGTATATGTCTTGCCAATATTTTTTTACAATCTCGCATGACCACCATAAGTGAAAGTACTCCCCGTCTTTCACCTCACACTTCCAGCACCTTCTACTTCCAGTTCTATATAATTTCGATAATCTAACTGGAGTGAGGTGCCAGCGGTACATCATTTTATACAAATTTTCTTTAAGTGATGTACATGCTGTAAATTTAATTCCGCTGTTCCAGAGTCTTACCCATTTATCAAATTCAATATTATGACCAACGTCAATTGCCCATCTTATCATTACACACTTTATCTCTTCGTCTTTTAAATTCCATTCCAGAAGATAATCGTAAATCTTGGACAGCATTTTAGAACTATTTTGAACAACCACCTTTTCTAGCCATGATTTTTCTTGATTAAAACCCTGGAGTTTGTTATCTTTTATGAATATACTGTTTAATTGATGGTATTCCAGCCAGCCCGTTAGCTTCTTGTTTAGTTCTTCATATGGTCTTATATTTACCTTGTTATTTTCCATACATAGAAGTTCTCTATACGTTAGCCAGCTGGCCTCCATATTAGGTCTTTTTATTGTAAACGCTTCTTGTGGCGACACCCACCCTGGAGTCTTTTTTTCGAACCAATCTTTATATCTCCTCCAGACTTGATATAGTGGTTTCCTAATGGTGTGATTTAGGAAACCTTTATGTACGTCCACTTTATTATACCAAAGGTAGGCGTGCCACCCGAATCTATTTTCTATTCCCTCCAGGTCTAATAAATCCGTGTTGTTCAATCTAAACCATTCTCCTAGCCAGTCAATACACGCCGCCTCATAGTATATTTTTAGATCTGGTAAGGAGAACCCACCTCTTGTTGTTTTATCCGTCAATAGCCTATATGCTATCCTCGGCTTTTTACCTTGCCAAACAAATTTAGCAATAATCTTCTGCCATTCTTTAAAATATTTCAAATTCGTGATAATGGGGATATTTTGATACAAGAATAATATCTTTGGTAATATCGACATTTTAATGGCCGCAATCCTCCCCAGGAATGATAGTTTCAATCTTCCCCATGTATCAAGATCTTTGCAGATTTCCTTCCAGAGTAGTTCGTAATTGTTTTTAAACAGGTTAACGTTTTTAGTGGTAAGCCAGATGCCTAGATATTTGATCTTTTTAACTACCTCAATTGTTGTTTCTTTTTGAAGCTGTTCCAATTGTTTTCCATTTAAATTTTTTACCATCATTTTAGTCTTACTTTTATTAATCTTTAAACCTGCCAATGTGCCAAATTCTTCAATAATTTTTAATGTTTCGCCAATTAATATATGTGGGTCTTCGATTGTAATAACAATGTCATCAGCGAAAGCCTTGACTTTATATTCTTTCGATCCATACCTTATTCCTTTTATTTTATCTGATGTTCTGATTTTTTGTAGTAATACTTCCAATGTTAGTATAAACAAAAGAGGTGAGATCGGACAACCCTGTCTTGTTCCTTTGGTTATATCAAAATTTTCCGTTAACTCATTATTTATAATCAGCCGTGCTTTCTGTTCTTTGTATATGGCCTCAATACATTTTCTGAATTTTATGCCTAATCCTAACTCCTCAAGATTCATTTTCATAAAGTTCCAAGACAGGTTGTCGAACGCTTTCTCGGCATCCAAAAAAATTATCGCAGCCTGTTTGTTTATTCTTAAGTCTAAATAATCAATAATGTTTAGCATCATTCGTATATTATTCTTTACCTGACGCCCTGGAAGGAAGCCTGCTTGATCCGAATGTATATGGTGTACCAAAATCCTTTTTAATCTTTGGGCCAAGATAGTTGTGAATAACTTATAATCAGCGTTTAATAACGATATCGGCCGAAAATTTTTGACGTTGGTAAGGTCTGAGTCTGGCTTTGGAATCAATGTTATATGGGCCTCCTCCCATGTTCTAGGTAGTCTTCCTTTTTCCATTATATTGTTCATTACCTCCCTCAGGGGTGGGACCAACTGCTGTGTTAGTTTTTTATAATATTTTATTGTAATGCCATCTGGGCCTGGAGCTTTGTCATTTTTCCCCTGTTTTATTGCCTCAATGATTTCTTCCTCTGTGATCTGGTTCTCTAGTAGGTCTATCTCTTCCTTACTCAGCATTTTTAGTTTTTAGTTTATGTTGTTGCAGGTATCTCCTCATTTTCTCGCCTTAAGTATTTTCAAGACATGAGTGTCTAATACACCAACAAATAATGACAACCAGCACATCACTGAAAGGAGGATTTTTAAATTTTATTTTAGTTTTGGCATAAGCACAGTAATACATGCCGACATTGTAAGAGCAGTCCTTTCTGTCAATCAGCTGAATTTTCTTTAAGCTTCTGACATACAAGTCACATTGAGAGGGTTATGCATTTCACAAGTGGATTTATATATAAATACTTTCCCTGGCTTTGGTTCAGCACAACAAAAGAATTCTAGCATTAGTCTGTATTTGTATTTCTGCACTGACGTGTTTTGATATAAACTGCATACAATCCTAACTAAAAAGTGCCATACAGTTGGAGAACAAACCATACTTACTCTTCTATTCTTCGTAAAAATGCCAAAGTATTTTTTTCCCTTCTTGGAGATCGGAGGCCTTATCTTCAAAAGCATTAAGAGCTTCCTGTCTCAAAAGCAACACAAATCTTTACAAGACCTGCCTGCTGTTTGTACAGATCCTTCAGTTCCTTTGCTACCCCATATACACATTGCAAAAGCTTCAAAATGGTAGCTGAGGTTTATCAGGGATGGGGAATGTTTTTCAGCTGAAGAAGAAGAAGAAGAGTTTGGATTTGATATCCCGCTTTATCACTACCCGAAGGAGTCTCAAAGCGGCTAACATTCTCCTTTCCCTTTCTCCCCCACAACAAACACTCTGTGAGGTGAGTGGGGCTGAGAGACTTCAGAGAAGTGTGACTGGCCCAAGGTCACCCAGCAGCTGCATGTGGAGGAGCGGAGACGTGAACCTGGTTCCCCAGATTACGAGTCTACCGCTCTTAACCACTATACCACACTGGCTGAGGCCGACATTCCCTCAGGGAGAAACTGCCAAGAGACACGTGCCCGTATTGTGGTGGGGTCAGAGGTAAAGAGCACCGGATGTGTCCTGGCTCCCACTTGCTGACTCAGTACCTGGTTTCTTGACTAGGTTTCTATGATTAAAAGTTTTGTCCCAAAATTCACTGCAGCACCCAAGCATAAATTGGGTTACAGGTTACACAGTCAGGAAGCACAGCAGAGCTCTACAGCACTATATCGCTAGGCAGAAGAGAAGACGTTGACCCAACATTTGACTGTCCTTTTGAAGAGCTGGGCAGGCACAAACATTTGCATGGTTGGTATTCGAAGGCTAGGGCCTAGGCAAGCAAGCAAGGGCGCCTATGAATTGGCAGAGCCTGTGAAGTCTGTTTGTGCCAGCCCAGCCACCTGGGTTTCTACTCATACACACACCCCTCCAACCTCCATCCTGGAAAACAAGAGGTGTCATCGCATTCCAGACAGACAAAACATGAAGAGAAGTGAGTGGAACAGTGCTGGTGAGATGACATGGCCTGGTGAGAGTGTGTTGTCTAGGGAGAGTGCAGAAGGCCAGACAGAGAGCCTCAGAAGGCCCATAGCCATACCTGCTCTATGCTTCCCACTGTGAAGTAAGAGGCCATTTAGATTAGGATAACAGAGAAGGCAATAGTTTCATCCTTCCATCCCAGCACCACAACCCAACTGAAATTGCTCCACAAGCTTTTGTCTAGTAAAAGTCTTCCTTTCTATGAACGTTGTTAGTCCTCCAAAGACCACATTAGTTTTGGGCTCTAAGTTCTTTAAATACGGTATTTTTCAAAATACGTGATTTCAATGAGTTTGGTCAGTTGCAGACCTATTAGACAGAGTAATATGACAGTCTAAGGAGCTATATGGGAGGGGGGTCATGAAAGGGCATCTAAATAATAAATAAATAAATAAATAAATTTCTCCCTAGGAGAACTGCTTGTGGGATTTTCTGCTGCATACAGAAAAATAACTTGGCCAGCTTTGGGTTCTGTGCATCTGAGGGAGGTGTTGTTTGTTTTTCAATCTCAGATGGTAAAATATTTTGGGCCAACTGCTTCTCCTTCTCCATATTTTCTAGGTGGCCCAATTTCATTTCCAAAGTGATACACACCTGAATTTCCTATTAGAGGAAATGATATGCCTGAGAAAAAAATGCTTGACTTTCCTCCCAGAAGCTGGTTACCTAATGTAATGTGAGATTCTGAAACGTCTTCAGAAACTGGGTTGAACTAATATTAAAAGCTCAGTTGCATTCATCTGTTGCAGAAAAAAAAAGACCAAGATTCTGCTCAACTTTAAAATGCCACAAGTGTCTTTGTTGTGTTTATGTTAAATGCATGGCCAGCTCTACTGCTAGGCAGATTTAGGCAGCTGCCTCTGACAGTTGATTTTGGGTACTTTGAAAGGGGAACAAACAGTTAGCTTATTTATCATTGTTGTGTTGTAACTGCCAAGGTAGAGGGGAGAAGTGCATGTGGGATTTCCTGCTGCAAGTGGTAGAATAACGAAACTACCCTTAGGGATTACTGTATGCACCTTGCCTTGGGGAGAACAGGGACATCACAGAATGTATTGGGCCAGCTCTGGTTGAGTTGTGATTGAACTCAACAGTAGAATACATATTTTGTATGTACAGGTTCAGTCTTTGGGGTGAGAAATTCAGAACAGCAGAACACTGCATAACATCTTACTGGGACTCTGGAAAGCTCCTGTCACTCAGAATACTTAGTCCAAGACAACAACTTGTGTGATATGGAAAAGCTGTCCATAGTTCAACATATAAAAACACTATAACGGGAGTCCTGGATTTCCTTACATTAAAATAGGGAAAAGGAATTCTATGGCAGTATGGAACAAAATTGAAAGGAAATAAATTATTTTGTACTGTACCTCTGATTTGGTGATGGTTAATTTCCCCCAATAAATCACCTGCAGTTTCAATGAACACATTAAGATTTGGGTTGTACCCAATGGGCAAAAGGCACTTTGTGTCACCAATCCTTCTCTCTCCACTACAACCCCTGTATCATTCAACAAGCCTCTCCTGGGATTCGGGGGGGGGGGGCTCTTGAAAAGTGTGGACTGAGTTAAATGGGGTTGCAAACATAAAGAGGGTCTACCTGAAATGGGGGGCAGGGATTCATGCAGCAATTGGAAGAGCAATGGTTCAGTGGTAGAGGATCTGCCTTACATGCAAAAGTTCCCAGATTGGGTCCCTGGGAATGTTCCCCTGTCCAAAACCATGGAGAGCAGCTGCTAACTGGTGTAGACAACACAGATAGACCTAAGATCTGAGTCACAGAGTCACAGCTTCCTATGTGCCAATGGACTTCTACCTGTTTAAAGTCCTGCCTCCAGATTTCAAGCACACCTCCCCTTCTATAGCAGCTCCTTATGACACACACACACACACACACACACACACACAACTCTTCAGGAGGGTCTCTGACCCTCTGAAGAGGCTTTTTAGGGGGTAAATGGCACTATAGCAGGGGGGAGGGGTTTAATTAGCTGCACAAGCCACTCTCCACTTGTACATTCCCAGGATTTGTTTAGAGAATGTAGCTGCCAGATTGGTGACTGGGAGGAGCCGCTGGGACCACATAACACCAATCCTAAAAGATCTACATGGGCTCCCAGTACGTTTCCAAGCACAATTCAATGTGTTGGTGCTGGCCTTTAAAGCCCTAAATGGCCTTGGCCCAATATATCTGAAGGAGCATCTCCACCACCACCATTCAGCCCAGACACTGAGGTCCAGCTCCAAGGGCCTTCTGGCAGTTCCCTCACTGCAAAAAGTTAAGTTACAGGAAACCCTGTGGAACACCCTCCCATCAGATGTCAAAGAGATAAACAATTATACATCTGAAGGCAGCCCTGTTTAGGGAGTTTTTGCTGTGTTTGATGGGCAGCATATAAATAATAAATTCCTATTATTTTTAATAGCATTTTGTAAGTGAAAGGGAACAAGGAGAAGAACTTATCCAATATTTCTCAAAAGATGACTAACTGATAGAAGAAAATGCTCAAATCTTTCATAAAATCAGGACCACCAACTACACTTAATATTCAGATACATAGGGACAACATGGTAGCACAATGTCTAAAATATGTTTCATATAGCAAATCTTATTGAATTATGCAAGTCTGCAAATTGTTGAAGTATGAAAAACATTCAATGGCTTAAACCTTATTTCAGTAGCAGTTAAGAAAATGGTCTGGTTTCATTTAACATCCAGCTCTGTAGTTTAGGTCAGTGAGTTTAATTATGAGAAAGGGAAAATAAATACATGCATTAATTTTATATATGTTTGAATTGAAATGCACTGGTTTCTCAGAACAAACCATCAATTTCAATGAAAAGCTAGTGGAGTTAGTGAAAACCTCCTGCCTTGAAAGAGAATCTACTCATTACCATAACAGTACAGAGTATGCATGGATTGTTTTCCACTGGGGACATATTGGATTCATTTGTTCAAAGCATCTTTAGCCATGCAGTAAAAATGTATAGGTTAGAAGAATTAAAGAGGCATGATGATGGCAGGCTTGAAGTCTGTGATCTGAGCCATAATTCCTATTAAAATTGATTAAATTGACTTAACAATGATACATTTCCAAGTTCTTAGGTGAACCTAACACATACCTTTGTTAGGAAAACAACTGTCAAGAAAACCGTTAAAGGATGTTGCATATATGATGTGTTCCATCACAGATTTCTACTCTACAAGCGTATAATTCAAGGTCCATTTAGTCTTCTTTTCAGCACAAAGGGCGAGTGTGTTCTGTGTGTGATTTTCATCACATAGTGAATCCACACGAACATGGCCTGTCATGTGTCTGTGCACTAGTTCAGGAGTTTATATGTTGGTGCCATTACTTCCGATGGAGCGTGCACCTCTAGGGTAGTCAAAAGGCAAGTTGAGGGAGGAAAGCTGTGGCTCTGAAATGCTTAGCATATCACTCAACTGTAAGTGTAGAGAAAGGGGGACAATAAGACTAGTGTCTGGCATACCTATTCCAGTGAATATCTTCTTGAAGACCAAGATGGTGGGAAATGGGATAGAGGGGGTGCTGGATAAAAACTATAGAGCAGAAGTTGGTATAGGGATTGGTAAGGGGGAAGCAGTAGTCAAAGGAAGCATAGGTACTTGCAAACACTTGTGTACTCCCAGGGCAGGCCCAAGACATTCTGAGGTGAAGGACAAAATACTCTCTTTCCCATTCCAGGTGCAGAAGTCTACCTAAGTTGACTTAAGTCTACCTAAGTCTACCTTCAACACTGGCAGCAAGGTCGCATCCCTCACCGCACTGATTGTGGTGGGTTGTTTACTGAATGCAGGACAAGCATTATGGAGCACATAATGGAGTGGCTGGTGCGCTCAGGAGGAATGATTTGTGGGAAGGGCCACAGTGTCTGCCGCCTGCAGTGTTCATGTCACTCAGCCTTCTTGTAGGACTGGCTCTGCTCAGTCCAACTGAAACCAATTTAAGCACAGATATTCTGATGAAAATGGGCTGCAACTAGAGATGGGTGAATCTTGTCCGATTGGGTATCTCTCTGTTTCTCATTTTTTTCAGTCTTAATGTCAGTTCTCTGCTTTTTTACATCAGTTTGTGTTTTTCTTTAAAATTCCTCCTGAAAATTCCTCAGCATTGTAACGCAAAGTCTCCTAATATACACAATTTTGTATGCATATTTGAAAATTTATTCCCCTAATATAATACGTATTCATACATTGTTTTCACCAATATATGCCTTTTTAATGGGCACTTCAGGGTACAATTTTTTTGTACACGTTACTTGGCTGGAGAACTGCATTGCAAATTTCGAAGGATGGCTGTGTTTCAGTTTGCACAATTAGGTAGGTTGGCCTTTAAATCTGAACTGGACTGAATTTATCCCCCATCCCTAGTTGCAACCAAAGCATCTATTCTGCAAACCTGCACACATACAAGCACACATGGCACTCTGTTTGGGGGTATTGTGGGAAAGTTAAAACAGAAGCTAGACCTCAATGGTCTCCACTGATAAGGACCCCACATGAGAGTGCAAAAAATGTCCGCACACAAGTGCACAAATGTCAATTGTACATGTGTTTGTGCACTGGGAGACACACACACACACACCTTCTTTCCCCACACCTTCTGTCTACCATAATTGTAGATATTTTCCTAGGTTCTACTGGTAACAGGTCCGTGTTGTTCTGAATTAATTGAGAGTTATGATTCTCCCAACCCAAAGATGGGTGAGGTACCTTTTGCGTAAGATGACAGAAATCTCATTTAGGTGTTTATGCAGTGAAAGCCATTGGTGGAGGCAGGGGGAAGACTGCAATATATTTTTCCTTGCACATTTTTCTTTGCAAACATGTACTGTATTTAACTCATGGGTGTTTTTTGCATTGCGCAATAGGGCTCCTGTTCTATTGCTATTATAACAGCACCGGTTAAGATATATATATATATTGCTGGTCTTTGACCATATTAAAGATTTAACATCATCATCATTATTATTATTATTATTATTATTATTATTATTATTATTTTGCACACTTTTTGCAACCATTCAGACTTCTGCAGATGACTTCATTGTGGAGAAGGTTCCTAAGAGATTCTGAAAGTGCAGGTATTGTTTTGGTTTGGTTTGTCTCTATAAAACATGTCACTAATTTTATTATTTAGCTGGTCCTGCTGACTAACACAGCAACCCACTTCTGTTAAAAAACATACACAATACAAAGACTTGCTAAGTGTCTGTGCTGTTTTTACAAGCAGAAATGTCAATAGGCTCTTGACTTTGAATGTTTTACCATCTATATTCCAACAGTAAAAGAACAATTTATTTGCTTTTTCGCTGTATGGAATAAATAAAGACTTGAAAATTCCCTACTTTGCTCGAGTTGTCATCCTTACTTCACTCAGCCTTAAGGATACAAAGGTAAAGGTGTCTTTAAATTTGGGGAAAGGCGGGGAAACACAGGGCCATTGCTAGGTACATAAACAAGAACCCTGTGATACAGAATTGCATAAATCCATAGAGTGCTTTTGGAAAAATTAGAGTTGCTAGGGCTGTGCAGCCCTCTTCCCTGTCCAATTCTGGGCCAATTCCAGCACTTTCATATTGCAGAATGACTTCACCAAACCTTTGTTAGGCATTACAAATATAGGCCATCATAAAACATCCATATATAAAATTTTAAAATATATACAAATAAACAGCCTTGTAAAATATGTAATACAGTCATACCTTGGTTGTCGAATGCCCTGGAACTCGGACATTTTGGCTCCCGAATGCAGCAAACCTGGAAGTGATTGTTCCAGTTTGCAAACATTCTTTTGAACGTCCAACAGGGCTTCCGCAGCTTCTGATTGGCTGCAGGAAGCTCCTGCAGTCAATCAGAAGCCGCGATTTGGTTTTCAATCGTTTTGGAAGTTGAACAGACATATGACTGTAATGAGGATTTTCATTGGAGTTTCTTCCCGCTAAATAGTGCCATTCAGCACCCTAAGAGATACTATTGAAAAAAATTCAGCCACCCTTGCAGTTACTTCTGGGTTAATGTCAGACAGATAGAATCTGATATTTTCATCATGCTGTGATGTTAGACTACCCAGAAAAGGGGATAGCACATGTTTGCGTAGCCGGTTGTACAACTGACAGTAGAAAATAATATGTTCTACTGTGTCTGGCACATTCGAAAAACATCTGCAATGTCTATAATTTCTGGGGATGTTTAAATACTGTATCTACCTTTGACAAAATGTTCAGTTGGGCTAACATAAAGGCCCAATTATTAATTTTGAAATATAAATGACCCTGTTAGCTGTTGTATTTAAACCATAAAACCTGGGAGAGCAAATTTTATTTACAGCTGACTTGATGTTTTGTTTTTCAATGTCCCTTAATATGATTTGAATATTATGATAAATATATCACTCCCTTGAATTATACAAGAGTTCCAATTCAATACCAATGGATCTGATTTTGCTATATAAGAGTTGAAACCATCTGGATTTATAAGAGTCCTTAAGTAAGTCAGAAAGCAGACTCAAAGGGTGGCAACAGAAATGGCAATGAAACCAGTATTTTATAGTGCTAGCCCACACCCAATATTCCACTGTGTGCAATATTCTGCACACATCGTCTCATACTTGATTGAACTTGGGAGTCCCAGGATACGTCTCATCAGTGGTATTCCAATGCTACTTTATTGTTCATTGCAGAATGAAATCAATGAAGAGATGAGGAGATGTTGTATTGAGTGACTTCAACTACCCTCACATAGACTGGCTACATATGTTTTCCAGTCACAACAAAAATGTTTGCGTAGCCGGTTGTACAACTGACAGTAGAAAATAATATGTTCTACTGTGTCTGGCACATTCGAAAAACATCTGCAATGTCTATAATTTCTGGGGATGTTTAAATACTGTATCTACCTTTGACAAAATGTTCAGTTGGGCTAACATAAAGGCCCAATTATTAATTTTGAAATATAAATGACCCTGTTAGCTGTTGTATTTAAACCATAAAACCTGGGAGAGCAAATTTTATTTACAGCTGACTTGATGTTTTGTTTTTCAATGTCCCTTAATATGATTTGAATATTATGATAAATATATCACTCCCTTGAATTATACAAGAGTTCCAATTCAATACCAATGGATCTGATTTTGCTATATAAGAGTTGAAACCATCTGGATTTATAAGAGTCCTTAAGTAAGTCAGAAAGCAGACTCAAAGGGTGGCAACAGAAATGGCAATGAAACCAGTATTTTATAGTGCTAGCCCACACCCAATATTCCACTGTGTGCAATATTCTGCACACATCGTCTCATACTTGATTGAACTTGGGAGTCCCAGGATACGTCTCATCAGTGGTATTCCAATGCTACTTTATTGTTCATTGCAGAATGAAATCAATGAAGAGATGAGGAGATGTTGTATTGAGTGACTTCAACTACCCTCACATAGACTGGCTACATATGTTTTCCAGTCACAACAAAAATTTCTAGATATCCTAGAACAATTGGTGCTGGAACCAATAAGAGAGGTGGTGACCCGGTCTTAATCTTAAGTGGACCTGCTGTGAGATGTGTTGTTGAGCCAATTGGGAACAGGGATCACAACTTGCTATCAAAATTTAATATTCTTGTAAATGGCCAATTACAAGGAACATCCAGCATGAGGAGGTTGGTAAAAAGGAAATTGAAAGGCAAAGTCAAGATGGTCAAATGCTTGGTAGTTGTTTAAAGGAGTATAAACAGTGGAGGTCATGGCAAATATTATATACACAAGGCCCACATATGGAAGGTAAGATGATGAAATGATTAAAATGTGTAAAATCATTAGGGGTTGGCAGTGCAATCCTGTATGTGTCTGTAAGTCCCAATGCTTTCAATAGGACCTGCTCCCAGGTTGGTGGGTATAGCATTACTGCCTGGAAGGTGTAATAATAATACCGAAGGAATTTAAAAACAAACATTTGAGTTGTATTGTGTGCTGTACTACAACTTCTGGAAGGGATAACTCTGTTATTTGAATATGGCTTAAGCTAAGCACTAACTTTCTAAGAGCATTTCATTACTGTGCCTTGGCAAAATCTTTCATGTATCTTTCATGTGCTATCAAGCATCACTGAGTGCAAAAAAAATTGTGTTTCCATGGCTCCTTGCAGTTATAAAAACTGAGTTGTTGTTGTTTTTAAAATCAATTTTACAAGAATATACATTTTTCAAGCCTAAATCAACAAAATGTATTCACTCTCTAATTGGCTTTTGTCGGGAGACATTCCTCTTTTCAGCTAAGAAAGATGTGTTCTTTGATGTATTCATTAAAAGATATCTTGCTTTTTTTAAAAAAAGTATATATATTAGAGGTATGGTAAGCTTTTGTCTCCCAATTTTGACTGTTCTTTTGTGCCAAGTATGGCATTTTAAATATGTGTTATTTTTAACAGGGTTTAGGTTGAGTAACAAGGTGAATATTATTCTTTTAAATCTAACTTCAGACAAGTAGGAGTGAAGCCAATTGAAGTAAATCACAATTGCTAAACAGAACTAAGTTTGCAACAGCTTTATAGGACTCTAAAAGAGAACTCTGGTATCAAAATAGAACCAAACAGCGGCTTAAATGCAATTTTATTGTAGCTTTCACTTCAGGCCCTCATTGTCCAAACTGCCAGCATTACAAATCAGTTCTAGCAAAACAATAACCTTCGTGGTCTACATTTTCACTAAGTGCTAATTATTTATGTTTCACATGGTACTGCTTTCTTTTCTAAATGGGAAATGTTTGCTAACTGTAGGAACCATGTTCTACCAAGGGTGATGAGCCTTCTGACTGAATTACATTCTTTCGCATTTGTAAATTAGGGCAGGCGAACCCTGCTACTTTACATGCAAACTTTGAGTCTGGTCCCACAGGCTGTTGATGATATATATACAGTCCATGCTGTTGTTGGCTGGCATTCTGAACATGGAATACAGCTCACCTGCAGCAAGCTATATAGAATGATACTGGCATGAAGAGTGTGGATTACCATAGCATGGCTCCCAGTCCATAGTACTCACAAACAAAAATTCAGTAGGTGAAGCTTTCCCAGTCACTGCATCTTCATGCATGAAACAGGGTGAGATATCTCTTTCCTGGATTTCTGCTTCTTATGCACTTGTTCAAGGCAGCCCTTCAGTTGGCAACCCTACGTAACTGAACCAAATGCAAAATAAATTGTGCAGTGCCTAAGAGAAACACTTGAACTTGAGTTCTGCTGAGTTTCTAAACAAGTTCCCCAGATGTAGAGCAACCTGTGCAGAATGTTGTTGTTGTGCCAGCCTTGGGCAGAGTTGGTGCACAGATTTTATAGCCAAGAAGAAACTCCTTTGTCCAGAGTGGCTAACTTGTGGTCCTCCAGAGGTTGTTGGACTGCAACTCTCACAGCCTCTGCCCATTGGCCATGCTGGTTGGGGCTGATGGGAATTGGAGTCCAGCAACATCTGGAGAGGCTCAAGTTGGCCACTTCTGCCTTAGTCCATAGGTCAGATTCTCGCTTCACTTTTGCACTCAGTGATCCTGAAGTTTGAAACAGATTGCTTGTCTATACAGGTATTTGTATCACTGACTATTTTATCTGTATAAAGTAATTGATGAAGGGTGGATTTTTTTTATATAAAGAGCCGTTTAAGTATGAACTGATTCAGATTCATTTAATTCCCACTGGAACTAATGGAATACCTTTCGTTTACTTCCACAAGATTCAATGTTTATGTGCCTCGTATGGCTAAAATGTTGCCCCTTGTAATTCCTTCTATTTGCAGAAAAGAAAGAGAGGTTGCCCTAAATCTCAGCTACAGTCAAATCCCACTCCCTGGTTCAATAGTCTACTCACAGTGAAATCCCACACACTCGCTTTTGCCACAGAACACGGGTCTAGGATTGCATCCTGTATTGTTTGCAAGCACCTGGAGCAAACCTATTGCAATGGCTCTGGCTCTATTTCCTGCTAATACAGTTGATGTAAAAATTTAAGGATTATCATCCCCCTCGGGATGTAGCAGAACATCTTCTAGCACCAAACTGCATTTAATGGCAACCGATTGTATACAAAATTCAGTAATTTGCAAAGGGTCTCCCAGTCATTAGTGAGAATTAATGAGGTTCTACTGTAATAAAATCTCACTTTAAGACACAGAGTTTCACTCAAACATATGGGATTATAAAAGTAAATTTGCGTCTCACATAATCTTATGCCACATTATAAAGCACTTTAAAAAAAGAAAAGGGGGAAAGGAAGCACCCACAGGTCTGAACAACTTTATTTTTATGCAGATTGAGAATGTACCACAATGCTTACTTGTCACTTTCCCCCTATCATAGCACCAGGGTGCCCTGGGGAGAAAATGATATCTCACTTCACCTTGCTATTATTGCTCTACCTTTGCAAAAATTTGCTTGCCTGCCATGAAGGAGTTTTGGCACCGCATGGCAGTTTTGTTTTCCATCTATCTTGCCGTGACTCACAATTGTGACGCCACGGCAAGAGCCATGAAAACCTACCCTCCTTGGCAACTTGGTACACTGTATAACTTATGCCCAACCTGGCACAGTTTTTATCATCATAGCCATCATCTTTTTTATTATGTCTCGGACTTGAAGAGTCCTAAAAGCAGATGTAGCTCATGATGACCTGACGTCAATGGGAGAATGAACCAGGTGGCTAATTGTCTCTCAAACAAATACACTGATAATTAGTAGGAGAACACAATGAAACAGAAGCCTAACCACCAACCTTTATTTAAGTTAAGCAAATGGATGAACAAATGATGCAGCTGCATTGTGCTTTGAAAAGTTAACAGCGGAGCCATACTTCATCTAGTCAGTCACCACTAGCCAAAGCATGCCCCCAGGACCTGCTTATTGACGACTTTGACACTGGGAAGCATAGAAAGAAGATGGAATGCTACCAGGTTGCAACTGGGAATGAGTGTGTTTGAAAACTCCATTAGGACAGGTTAATGCCTAGTGTCTCACCTCAGGGGAGTGGGTTCGGATCCCTTTAGGGAACATTCACATTCATAATGCCATTTCACTTGCCATTTGTCCACATTACAAAACCAAACAGTGCTGGCAGTCTCTGTTCAGGAACAACCTAGGAATGAACAGCAGCAGGGGTTGACAGTTGAGATCAAATTGCATTGGCAAAGCAGTGGCGTGATGCTTATCCATTGCCTGCTCAGATAATTCCTGGCTGAGGAACTATTACCCATTTCCCATCTTTCACAAACTGTGAGCCCCATCGTGGATTTTATTTTTAAATGAAATAAACTTGTATTTAAAAACTTTTATTTATAAAATAAAATATATATGATATTTATATCAAAAACTTTTGTGTTTTCTTTAATAGCATTTTCCCAACAACAACAAATCAATGAGTGTTAAAGAAGGAAAAACCGGTTATTGCCTTGTGAATGACACTGAAACAATAACTCAGTAATAATGTAATCTCGCAAAACGCTAGAATATAACATGGATGGATTGATAGATGGATAGAAACCAAACATTTCAGTGTATATCTGAATGCTCTTTTCTTAATCACTGCACACAGTCTCTTCGAGTGCTAGAGATACATTTTGCTTGTCACATCTTTCACTAGCACTAACATGTTTTTTTTTTTCTCCTTCTGAGTTGGTAAAAGATGCCAAGTAGACTTGTATGGCAATCCAGAAGTGTACTGCAATTCTTGGGGAAGGAATGGATAGGTTATCATAGAAAACTTTATACCTCATCCTTTTCCTTAGTTCTAGGTACACACAGAGAGATACACGTCCCTTGCTTGAGTCACACAATTCAGCAGGAATGAAAATTAAAATGTACAGTCACATCAACATTACTTGCTTATCTGCATACCACACCAGATGGCTCTCATGCAATTGATTCAGAACTGACAAGCCCAGTTTTGTTGCTTTACTACACACACACTCCAGCCTCCCCCAACCTCTTGCCCTCCAGATATTTTGGACTCAAATTTCCACCAGCCCCAGCCAGTATGGCCAAGGGTCAAGAATTATGAGACCTGTAGTCAAAAACATTGGAGAACATTAGGTTGTGGAAGGCTGGTCTATGTCCCTCTTGAATGAGCACCTCTTCCTGTAAGGTCAAGAAGAGGAAGCCTCCTCAATATTCTAATATAGTCCGGTAGACATCCATGATACAAGAACTGGCTGTCTCCCTTGGACGTCCATATGGCACTGGTGTGTTTCCATGCTAGGTGAAGACCCAATTGTTTGCCCAGGCATATGTGAAAGTTAGTTGTCCATTCTGTAGTTTTAAGGGATTTTGACTTTTTGTGTATGTGTGTAGCTAATTTTTTAATCTGTTCTTTTTGGTCTGATTGTTTTCACATTTTATATATTTTGGGGGTTGCAATTTGTATTGTATCCCACCCTGAGTTCTCTCAATGAAAGACAAGTTACAAATCTATTCAATAAATAATATAAGGCAAAATAAATAATAAGACGAAAGCACCTTTTTAATAATAACCTTTCTCAACTTATGTTAAGGGAATATGTTGAGTGAAGACTCAGTAGACCATGGGGATTTCCTTAATGGGTCTTGATGCAAATACCTTGTGGATTTTTATAACACTTTTATTTATTTACAAGATGTATATCCCTCCTTTTTGCCTGACAACAGGCTTCCAATGCAATTGACAAAATATATAAACTAAAATAATAGAGGTTTGTTTGTTTTTTAAGTAGCAGTGGCTTATGAAGGTTCAGGAAAGAATGATGAGAACTGAATACTCGTCTAGGCCTTTAGATGTTGCTGCTTTTCCAACAGCTGCTCTTCAAAGATTCTGCAGTGGAGATAAAGGAGAATAGTCTGGCATGTCTGCCACCTAGCAGCCAGGCCAGGTAGCACCAATTGCTTTGGTCCCTGTGGATTGGGACATCTCACCTAAGCAGCTTGCATCTTACGAAGTGGACTGCAGTGGACTGCAGTTCACAAAAATGTCTTTAAACAAGTACCCCACCCCCCAAATACTATTCATTCAGGAAGGGTTGGGAATATTTTTTAGGGTTTTCTTCTATGATGATGGCAAGCTGTAGCTACATCTGAACCCTGTCTAGTAGTCATTTGCTGAAATTCTCTTTGTGCTGGCCATCCAGACATTCGCTTTCTTAGCATGAAATCCAGAAGGCTTCCACACTGAGTCGGCATAACAAGAAAGAATTTCATCCCTTTGCAGCTGATCACAACTACAGGGTTTTTGTTTTGTTTATTTGTGATCATTACAAATTTCTCGCTCAAATTTTACCTTCTGGAGTAGAAGCCTAATAAAAGCAGAGAGAGAATAAAGGAGAAATTTACAGGGAATGACAGAACAATAGCTGCTTTAATAGAAGAAACAACAAGTCTGCAGAGGCTTTACATTTGCAGAGTTTACTTTGGCAAATAGAGAAAGCATTGGGGAAAATACTCCTGTCTAGTCTTGCTGCCTATTAAAGCAATTGACTGTTTGCTAAGCTTTGTGAATTTTCTTTCTAAGTTATAAATAATTAGCTATGATTTACTAGTCTAGGTGCAGAGGAAAAAGTTAAACACTGCTCCTTTCCATTCTTTTGAAGCTGATAACCAGGGATTAAACAGTAGACAAGGATTCGAGGGGTTATGTTTCTTTTCACCAGATCATCTATCATTTCATTGTCACGTTACAGGATGTAGTTGAAAGGACCAACTCTTCACCACCATCAGCACCATTGAACTGCCAAAATGTTCTCTGCCATTATTTGCTCATTCTGAGCAGCTGCCTCTAAATGGCTGTAGACATACCTGAGACAAATGTTCTGTTTGTTAATTTAGTGTCCCATCACACAAGGTGCTTGATCCAGCAAAGTACATAACCCAGCTTTAAGCTTGTGAAGATATATTTTGACTTAATGGATCACTCATGGGTTTGAAATTAAACCTTTGCTTAAGTACCTTGTTGGGTTTGGCCCAATACACATCACCTTGTAGGATCGAGGCTTGCAGCGGTGAGCATCAGACAATCAAACATATGAAGTGCCATTAATCTTCTCACACCACTTCTCCATTTTGTAGGAAATAGCTGTTCCTTTACACCCGGTTTCTCGTTTTTCCCAGTGACAACTAATGATCACCTCACTTCCTTCAAAAAATGCTACATGTTATTTACCTAGAAAACACCTAGATAATGAATTAATTGGCACTTATTAAACTTTCTCTGACTAAGTGTTTCTGAAGACCCACTTACAGAAACATTTCCACTTTGGGTTTTACTTTCAACTTCACGCCCCTTTGCTACATCACACACACACCAAAGAATCCACAATCCTCAGGAGCTACTTTCGGAGGCATGTGAAGAGCTGCAGCTGCAATTGGGATTCACAGTCTCACCGTACCCTCCACCACAATGCACAATAGTAAGTGCTTCTGCTCACAAGCAGATTGTTGAATTAACCCCTTAAATATTGACATTATATTTTAGCTACTTAAAGTATACCAATCCCCCGTAGCTTGACCAATCATGGCTAGGAGTGGCTGGGAACTAGGTGGAGTCATAGGATAAAGGGGGGTAAAGCGGACCCCTGACCGTTAAGTCCAGTCGCGGACGACTCTGGGGTTGTGGCGCTCATCTTGCTCTACAGGCCGAGGGAGCAGGCGTTTGTCCGCAGACAGCTTCCGAGTCATGTGGCCAGCATGACTAAGCCGCTTCTGGCGAACCAGAGCAGCACACGGAAACACCGTTTACCTTCCCGCCAGAGCGGTACCTATTATCTACTTGCACTTTGATGTACTTCGAATTGCTAGGTGGGCAGGAGCAGGGACCGAGCAACGGGAGCTCACCTTGTCACGGGGATTCGATCTGCTGACCTTCTGATCGGAAACCCTAGGCTCTGTGGTTTAAAAAAGTGTAGACTTGCATATGCTGGCCAGCTTCCATTTTGACTTGAAATGTTCGTTTGGGGCTTTTCAGAAGTGCGTAAAGGCAAGAAGCAGGAGGGGGGAACACTGGCCCGCAATGGCACCCACCTGAGAGGTGCTAGAACTGCGCTCCTGCGTGCTCCGGCTGAAAAAAAGCTCTGTCAGAATGGAGCATTTTCAAGATAAAGCTTTCTCTTTTATTCTCACTATTTCCCACTCACTCAAAGGAACCATGGCTAGCTTTTTGTAGATAAAGGGGAAAATATGTAACAAGCAGGTTTCAGCAGGGGGGAAATGTATATTTGTTTTATGTATAACTGCTTATGCTAAAAAGAAGGGGAAATCTCAAATCATGTCAGGGAACCTCTCCTGATGGTGGTATTGTTTAGGAAAAGCCAGATTAAACAGACATGCCTGTAGTCTTTACTTGGAGGCATTTATGGAATTAACATTCTGATTCTCAGCTGGCAGCATGCTTTGGAGCTGGGGGCACAACATGCAAAGCCTTTGGCTCCCATTAGTTTTTTGTGATAGTCCTATACAGATTTTTTAAAAGCATTGTGTTTTGTGTGGGAACATAGCATCCAAAAATCAAAGACATGCTATAAAGGGAACTAAAGGCTTCTGTTATTTCTTCAGGAACTAAATTGCAGTGTGTGTAAAAATACTGTGGCAGGATCTTGAATTCTAACCTACCTGGAAGTAGCGCAAGTGTTTAAATTGTGTATGCTCATTCACATTCAGGTCAGCTTAGTTAACTCCCTATATATTGCACTTTCCAGTATCTCAGCTCAAACATAGCAAAACAAAATGGATCTTCAAAAAATGAAAGGATCACAGTTGCTCCAGTATTGCTTCACATAAAATGTTGACCATTTGAAAGTCAGAACTGTACTGGTATTTTTGCAAATGAAATCACCACCTACAGAGCACATGCATGGAATGGAATCTATTGTAAAGAAGTGCAATAAAACTCAGAAAGATCTATAAATAGCTTTTCAATATCTTTTAAGAGCTGGTAGAGTACTTCCTCCTTAATGTTGCCAGACCCAGAAATTTGGTGACACCATAGGCTCCTTTGTGTAGGCTTGCCATACGTCTGAGAAAACCTGGACATGTCCTCTTTTGGGGGGTCAACATAACCGTCCGGGCAGATTTTTACAATTTAAAGGAAATGTCCGGTTTTTTCGAACTCTGGTTTGGGCGGCTCAGGCTCAGGCTGCTCTGCACACCGCTGTTGCTGCCAGCCTGAGCTGGCAGCAGCTCAGGCTGTCCTCTTTTTTTGCTTTTCAAGATATGGGAACCCTACCTTTTGCCTTTCAGACATTACTTTAAACACACAGTCCTATGTCCACTAGGAAAACATCTCTCAGGCCCTTCTTCCTGTGCCTCCTCCAATAATGAGAGGTCTGGAGGGGTATCAACAAAAGAATGGGCTTTTTTTTGCAATGGCTCCCCATCTGAGGAATGCTCTCCCCAGGGAGGTTCAGCTTCATTTTACATCACTAGGGGTCAGGTGAAAGCATTCCTCTTCAACCAGGCCTTAGGCTGATTGACATCTGATGCCCTTCTCAATTTGTTGTGGGAGTGGGGATTATTGGTTTGTTCTTATTTTACTATGTCTTTTGTAGTTTTTGTATTGTAATTTTATCTTATGAGCCACACTGAGATCTGCGGAATGAAAGGCGGCATACAATTTTAAAATAATAATAATAATAATTCTTTTCATTTGCACACCCATTTTGCTATCAAAATCAGGCACTCCTTCTCTCTTTCCATAATGATTAGCCAAGTTCTATGTTTAAATACCAGGTGTGGCCTATTTGGCCTGAAAAGCGTTATCCAAAATCAATGGATAGACAAATGGCTACACATTTTGTCCACTTTTTGACATAAGTTTGTGATGATGGAGAAACATAACTTTTGTAACAAGATTTATTCATAGAACGGCAGTCACTGAATTTAGTTTCCTGATACTATTTTCTTCCCATATAAGCCCATAAAAAGTAAGATGGGTGAAACATAAAGAATGCTTAAAGCTGTTGCTGATGTACATCCACACAGAAAGAAAAGATAGATGGCAAAATGTTTATGCTTTTTTACATTTTTTTTGCTGTATTAATAAGGAAACTCTGTGATTACCAATCAAAAAAGGCTCAGGAGTTTTGCTTGTAAAGTGCCCCATTATAAAGATTTATATGTATATCAAGGGAGTAATATAGAGCATTGATGTTTTAAGGAGCTCAGTTTGGAATCTCTTTATTCAATGAAGCCCGTGAGAGTGAAATATATATATTTCCTCTGGTAACAGTGTGAGCATCATTGCTTGTTTATGATTGAGCTGTAGGGGAAAAATTTCCCAATATGCAGATACTTCCCAATATATTTCAGAAATAACAACAAGATAAGCTCCCTGCACTTCACTAAAATCCATTATAACCTAGTATTAGGTAGCCCAGAAGCTCAGCATACAGATTAGGTGAGATCCAGAGGCCTTCGTATCAAACATCTGCATGGTAACTGGGGCTGTGGGGTGGCTCCCCTCCATATCTTTGCACAGAAAAGAGTTCACTTTATTTCCAAACTAGATCTGGCTCAGTTCTGTTAATAATACTCCCCCCAACAGCATCATTGCCCTATCATTTGACAAAGTAAGACGACTGCCTCTGGTGGAAGTTGCTGGGGAGCATCACCACGGCTGTTTTCCCAGTCCCACAGCCATTAATCTTCTGTGAGGACAGGACTGTGTGAGCCACACAGCCTGTCCTGCACATCCAAAACTAGCCTGCTGTCCTCAGGTATGGTGGACAAAACAATTGCCACCGTTGAAGTATAATTCAACTAGTAATTCAGGCCGGCACCATCTTGTCCTTCATTGGGCAACTAAGCTCCCCCCCCCCCCACTGCCTTTGTCCCAAAACGTGAAAGCTGGGTAACCTTCCAGAGTGTCCTGCTATCTTAATGGAATGTCAGGCAAGCCTTACTATGCCTATGAAAAATGCCTCCTTTTTTGTATAGAATGAAGCTGTGTGACTCTCTCAAATGATCAGGAGTTCCTGCATGCTCATATCGCACAGTGTTTCAAAGCCCTAATTTTGTTACCTTTCTATCTGCTAGGGTACAATTTGAACACAGGGTCTGCATATTTATTGATTCCTACTTTATGTTCACATAGTCATGATAGCAAAAGTTAGGTCTTATTTCAGAACTACCAATTCCAGAGATACATTTAAGGGCAGGGACACGTGAGGTCATGAGTCTGATTTTTATTGTCTAAAACAGTTGCAGCTACAGGAACTAAGTGAATTTCAGTTACAAGAAGAGACACTCCTGCTAATGCAGGCATAACTAATGTCGTTCAAGCTTCCTAGCACAATTACCTCTTTAATTTGCTGTGGACGCCCGCCTTTCTCCACTATCTCAATGAAAAGAAGGAAGCGGCTTCTCTTATGCCTCAGTTGGTACGGTGTTAAAAAGAAACTGGCATGGGGTGGGTTCAACCCTGGGCTCAAGAAATGGACAAAAGACAGGAATCTCTGCATTATTAGACACAGATCATCAGGGGGACTTCGACTTTCCTCTCTTTGTAGCAGCAGGAACTATTAGGCAGTAGCTTAGGAGTTCTTAATAATATGACACAACAGAGAACCAGCCCAGTTATGACAGACATCTCCTTCCATTGACCCAGTCATCTGCAACCTGGTGCCTTCATATGTTTTATACTATAATTCTCATCATCATCAACTGACATAGTCATTTAGTACCTTTCTGGATTGTGCTAAATATATTCAT
Organism: Lacerta agilis; assembly: GCF_009819535.1. Classification (NCBI taxonomy): domain Eukaryota; kingdom Metazoa; phylum Chordata; class Lepidosauria; order Squamata; family Lacertidae; genus Lacerta; species Lacerta agilis. The sequence continues at coordinate 19,232,557 of NC_046323.1, forward strand.
TTTTTTAAACTGTATGTATTCATATACAAATCTGCTCCCCCCCCCCACTTCTAAGTCACTGTGTGATGTTTCATCATAATAGGAATAATGTACATTGGACTTCGCTCTTTTTATTTGTTGGAAACTGATCTACTAGGCAGATTGTGGTCTTCAGTGCATGATGTGCAGCAAATCCACATGTGCAGAAGTGGATGTTTTTTTTTATTTTTTTTTAAAAAAATGTGCGATGACAAATATCTTGCAGTCACAGTCAGAACGCAGCCAAGTATAGCAATAAAGAGCCTGGAAGCTGACAATAATCCAAACTTTATCATAACATTTTTGGATACATGTGACATGCTTCCTAAGAGCATGAAAGCCAAACAGTTTCAGAGCAACCTTCTGTGCTTTAATCTCCTGCTGCAAAGGTTATATGTACTGGGAAGGTGGGGGAGAAGAAGGGGTTGTCTTGTCTGCTTAAGAAGCAAGTTTCAACAAGAACTCCTTGATACAAAAATGTGACTGTTGTCTTGAAATTTTACTCTGCTTCATTTATTTATTTTTATTTCTATTTTTGTGATCTAAAAGGAGCGAACCTGTTTTTCAAAAGGCTCACAACCAAAGTATGGCAAGCTAACCCACAAGCCTTCTCTCTTTCTACATTTTTGAAGGCTCCAAGAGCAAACATAGTTGTGATGTGTCGTATGCTGTGACTTGGACTTTTAGTTGTGCGTGGGGAAAGTTTAAAAATTCTTTCTTAAGTTCCGTTAAGCTGCATTGTTTCTGATCTACTCTCATCAGATACATTTTTATTTTATTTTATTTAAAGCATTTCTACCCACTTCTTCAGCCTAAAAGACTCTCACATTAGCTTACATAAGATCAGGCATAGGCAAACTTGGCCCTCCAGATCTTTTTGGACTACAACTCCCACCATCCCTATCTAACAGGACCAGTGGTCAGGGATGATGGGAGTTGTAGTCCCAAAACATCTAGAGGGCCGAGTTTGCCTATGCCTGCATAAGATAATTAAAAACTGAGTCTCTGCCCACAATCTTACAGTCCTAAACAGGGCACTTCTACTCAGCAATTCAATGGGCTTATTCCCAGGCAAGGTGTATAGGAGTGCAGACTAGATCTTCTCTGTTTGGGGATCAATTCCACCACAGCTAAATTCAGAAAGAAAACAGTTTCACTGAATATCTACTTTTTGAAGAGAAATCTTTGAGCACTCTCTGTATCCTTACCACCACCACTCCTTTCACTACCTCCAAACTGAGTCCGACAAGGCATTCTATCTCTGTGTCCAAATAACTCCTAAATTTTACAGACCTCCCATAAAAATGTTGGCCGCACACAGTAAGAGAGATTAAGTCCCCCACATTAGACCAGCGACCTATGGTCTCACTGTTAGAAGTGCTGCCCCTACACACAGAACCATTAAGCTTTTAATAGCATGGAGGTGAATGATTAGTTCCTTGACACATTTTCAGCTAGATATTAAAATGGCAGGGTACTGCACTTGTGGCTTGTATACCATAATACAGTAAAGGGGACTGCAGCTGATTGGTGTGATTGGTATGCTAAGGTATGAGCAAAGTTTTCTTTTTTATTTCTCTTTCGCCTTGATTTTTTAATAGTTTCCTTGAATGCTTGGATATGTCTAATAGAACTGACAAAACTTCAAGCTAGCAACATAATTTGCATTATTGCTACAAGCTCTGGAGGCATAAAGACACCATTAGTATTACAACAGCAGTGAGCAACCGCCAACACCCAACTTAATTTTATGCAGCCCTTAGCCTAATTTCAAAAATTAGAATGTGTGAAAGTGAATGCTATGAAGAGACGAGAAACACTGGTCACATTCAGATGACACACTCTGTCCTCCAAGCCATGGCTTGAAGGTTTAGAGACAAGTGACAAGCTCAAATACTCCCTCCTTTCTCCTTTCCATTTCCTCATTTTTGCATGCCTTGATAGAAGGGCTCCTAGTTTCCTCGAAGCCCAGTTTTCATGGCACCCAAACCAGTAAGGTGTAATCTGAGCAGTCTCTACAAACCAGGATTGCAAACCAAGATCAAACTGTGACCTGAAATCCTGGTTAGGAGGGATCAGAACCCCACAACAGTTTGTTGGTTCCGCTGCCATGGTAAACTGTGGCTTGAGGAAACTAGGAAGTTTTCTGCTAAGTCACACAGGAGAAGAGATGGATGAAGGGAAATGAGAAAAGTGCACTTGAGTTTGTTATTCCTTCTTGATCCAAATCAGGGTGTCCGAATGCAGATGTTCAAAGCTACATCTAGTTATATTCCAGTACCTGTCATGTCCCTATTAGATGAATCCTTATCCAACAAGTACTCCATATTTCCTGAAGGGAACCATACCTGTACAGGCGAACAGGTGGGATCAGGCGGCAGTGCAGCTGAACTAACATCATCCCACCTTATGGCATCCCAGCTACTGTCATCTTTGATGCAGAGCCCAGACTCAGAGGCAGACGTTGAGCCACCTCCAACCACATGAGCACTGACACAGGGAGGTGCAGGCGCTGGAGTGCCTGTCTGAAAGCCAATAACACCTCAAGTGTAATGTACTACTCATGGGGAACTTCTGCCTCATTGGTAGGCACAACTCCTCAGGTAGCTCTGATGACCACCAACTTATCTTAGCTCACTCCTGTATACAAGCCTTCAGTCACTTGGAGAAGTTGCTGGAACAAAGTCTGTACTCCAGCTTTCTGACTATTCTGTCAACCTGATTTCAGTGTGTGTATGACCTTACCCTGTGTGGCTGGACTTTGCCTCTCTCTCTCTCTTTTTTTATTCTTTTGTAAAAAAAATTATTCCAAGTAACATTTTTACAGATCAGATTCATTTGTTGAGACATTAGTGTTACATTAGGAAGAAAAGGAGGAGAGAGGTGGAGGGGGGAAAGGCGAGTGGGGGTGGGGTCAGGTGGCGATGTTTCTATTTTACTTAATATACGTGTGGGATTTCGTGTCAGCGTTGCTTGTGCAGGTTCTCTGCTATTCGCTTGTGTTCCTTTGGTGGTGAGAGAGGTTGCAGGTGGCCTAGGGTGTGGTTGTTCGTTTGTGATTGGCTGTGGTGAGCTTTGTTTTCATGCGTGAGTGGGGTAGGTGGGTGTTTTGGATCAGGTTAGTCATATTGATTCGTATGCTGTTGGTGGGTTCTTGTCGTCTTGTTGGGCTGTGTATGTGATAAAGGGGAGCCATACCGGGGTGAAGGCGTCTTCTTCTATTTGTCCTCGTGTCAGTTTCAGTTTATTGGTTAATTTTTCTAGTAGGGCTGTTTCCCATACTATTTGGTACCATTGGTCCAGGTTTACTTCTGACAGGTCTCTCCAGTGTCTTTGCCTCTCACATTGACCACTTCAAACCTGACCTTACCCTACTCCCTGGACTAGCCCATAAGTGGACCCTGACTATCCTGTAAGTGGATCCTTATCCCCTAAAGCAAGACAGTATCAGCCAAAAAGGTGGTGCAGGCAGGATTGTGTTGCTAACCTGACTTCCCAATGCTGTGTGTCACTGCGGGTTACTGAGTAGGGAACTGTGCCCATGCTGAACTTCCTGCTGCTTTGCCTTTCTCTCTCAAACCAGCAGCAGCATGCGACATTAGGAAGCCAGTTCAACAGTGTGACCCTGCTGCTGGCTGCTACTGATCCTTCAGGTGTATAGGATTGCTACCTAAGCATAGTGGCCTATAAGACCGTGGTGTCTAATTTATCGAATTTGTTTATTTATGACATTTATTTAATTATGCCATTTTAATCCTATATTCCTCCATGGAACTCTTGCCATCCTTTTATCAAACAGCCTGAAAGATGGCAACAGACCCAAGGTCACCCATGAGGTGAGCTTTATGGTTGAGTGGACATCTGAACCTGCATCTCTGCAGACCTCTAACCCCAACATCACATCGGCTCTCAGTTATTCAAAACACAATCATATTTACAAGTTGTGAGGGTGAAATAAATTACTTTAACAAATGTGGCTTTGAAAACTTGGCACATTCCAAATGTGGTGCAGCACTGGAATAGTGATCAGATAAAGAATGTGTATTGAAGTAAGACAGTCAGTGGAGTGGAAGGCATTGAGTCAATATTGACATCTACCAAATCACTCATAATGATGCAAGCCAAGTACAAGGATTAAATGTAAATTCACATCACAGAAATGTATTAATCAGGCAATAAAGCTGTATTGCCCAGTGTTATATTTGCAATGAGTGATGTGGAAGTCGGTTCTAAATTTACCTTTTAAAATGCATCAAAATGTCTATTCAATATTTGGAATATTGTTGGTGGAAACTCTACCCTTTCTTCCTTAAGTAAGGATCTTAATATATAGCATCTGTTTTCAGAAAGGATCACTTTTTAAAAAACAGACATTAGATGATATTTTTTCTCAGGCGTCACGGTTAAAAATTATCATTCCTGTCCATCATCAATAAAGCTATTTTCCCTCTCATTTTTTAGCGTTGTGGGAAATCAGTGGGTAATTAGGAGAAGATGCTTATTAATATATTAATATAATGTAATTACTGTAATGCATATGAATGAAAGTGAAGGGCAACCCTTGTAGATTTCTGCATTTCTACTTGCTCATTTTTTAAAACAACAACAACAACCCAGTAAGCCTTTCCATTAATAATCTCAATTGTATGCATATGGTGAGCTATCCTACTCGCTTGATATATCTCTCTCCATAAAGGTGTCCCTTATATCTTGCAGCAAAGTTCCTGCTTGAGGCCTGCCTCCTTGAAGAGCTAAACACAGGCCTGAGGCCCAAATTGCCTTGGGAAGGCAAACAGTCCCTGAATTATTATGCCTATTACTTTTTATTATTAGTAAAAAAAAAAAGAGAGCAAGGAACAGCTCAATTTATGCAGCACAGGTAGAACATCTACAATAATATGTTAAAACGATAAAGCCATGTACACAATATTAATTTAATTCTAATATAGAGTTAGTTGGTTTAGGCCTCACCTCTGTGACAGAAAATGTGAGGTGGCTTATATAACACACACACACACACACACACACACACCAGGAAAAGCAATGGAAAAAAATATTTTGGTTTTAGGAAATTAAACTAGTGATAAAAAATTACAGTCTCAGAATATTGGGCTTTGACTAGTCCCCTGCTGCCCTTTATATTGTGTTTCAGTAAAATACAGTACATCTTGCTGTTTTATTTCATTGTTTGTGGCCCATGGAAAATCCTATTGTCCAGCTGCCCAGCGTAAATGAACAACAAATCAGAATAGCCAATAAACAGTGAATGAATAAGGCCAGTCAGGATTTTGCTGGGTTGTCTCATTGGTTCCACCCCACCCCCAATACCCCAATTTTGTTTCCCCTTACTGTTAACTTTGTTACTGTGTTTTTGTTTAAGTTTTAGATCTCAGCAGAATCTTGAAGCGGCCATGAAGAGACTCAGTGAAGGTCTATTTAATTCCACAATGTTTACTCACCAGAACGGGGTCCCCCCCTTATTGCTCTAAACTGAGCATAAATATTCAAGAGGCTGGGTTTCTTTTAATTTTGGTCAAGTTGGGTTTTTTTTTTTAAAAAAAGAATGTTATTTTTTTAGTTATTCCAAATTAAGGAATTAATCTTTCACATGACTAAACAGCAGTACTTAAATGATGATTATAGCATGTGATGATATTGGGTGATTATGTTCCAGAGCAGGTGCTCAAACCAGCTCAGTTGGCATAACCCATGTCCTCTGCAGCCATATTCTCTATGGCTCCAGATTGTCCCACTAGACAAGGGGATGGGCAACCTGTTTAGTGGCAGCGCTCTGGATCACAAGACATTTCCAGTGCAGCCCTCAGCGCTTATCTGCATATTTTAGCTGCATGTAATTAACAATCTGCATGCTATTTTCATAAACAAGCTGTAGCTGGTGGACACTTAACTCGCACAGTATTTGCATTGTCACAAAAGGTCTCCAAATAGGGAAAACTTGAGCAAATTATTTTTTAAATCCTGAGGCACGACCTAAAGGCCGAACTACATGTTATAATAATTGTATAGCTTGCAACCATGTCAGAAGATTTGAGTACCAATTCTTGGGAGTGGGAATTTCCATGGATCTGCAAAACATAGGGAGGAAAGGTTTAAGCAATCCTCCCCAGTAGCAGTGCTATTTTTCTAGAAAAAGAGGAACTCACTAGGAAAGCCTCCCTTGTTCTCTTATAATGGCAATGGTGTCCACCTGACAGGTGCCGGAAGTGAGGTCCAGATGGAAAAAAACCTGCCCAGTAGTGATTGTGATAAAAATCTTCCTCATACCACATTTAGAGAGAGAGGAAGCTTCTAATGCTAAGGTTCTATGATTGTACAAATTTAGGTATTTAGATGTCAAATGGAGCTAAGGTGGTCATATATCACTTCCTAGCATAAAATTCCACACAATACAAGGCACAATATTTTGCTTGCGTCATAACACCTGGATGGACTCTTTGAATCCACTATTTGAATTAGGACACTAAAAAAAAGATGGCTGGATTTTTATTTTTAATGGAGAAATTGAAATTAACAGATTTGTCTATCCTAGTGTCATGATACAAGCTTACCGGTATATTGCATCCAATCTATTATTATTTGGCCCTGCGTTGTCACGGTATAGCAGTGCTTCTAAGGCTCTTCAAGTAATCATGATTAGGGCTGGACAAAAATAAACATTTTAGGGAACATATGTCAAGCTCCTAAGAAAACTAGAGACAGTTGTCACAGGAACGTATCACCTATGTCCATTAATGATCCAACAGCATGGACTTTGGGACAGGACCTCTTTAGAATCGACATTTCTGCAACTGATTGCTGACTGAAATAATTCTGCCATATTCCTTTTGTACACAAGGCTGTGGCTCATGCCTACAGCTTTTCCAGTTGACTGAAAAACTATGTTAAATGTTTGCATTGCTGAAATTCACTCTGGTGCCATAAATGGATTTAGGGCAAAGTGAGCTCTATAAACAAAATGGAAAAAGAAGACATTTCAACAGAAATATGTAAAAAGATACAGGATAAAAATGCTTCAGAGAAGCAGTCTGCTTAGTTGTAAAATGAGTTTAAATTAGGCTTTTAAAAGGATTGCTAAATCTTGACACATATATGAGCGGCTTATTATCATGCAATTGTGCAGTAGTTGCTTGATCTTGTTACTGATGTGCCACATATGAATAAGTGATTAATTACCACAAAGGCTAAAACAGAGCAGAGTGAGAGTACTGTAGCTCACCCTGAAAGAGGGGCTTAAACACGTTTATTGCCCTTTAAGTGCATTTCATTAAGGCCAATTAAGGACTTTCATGTCTTATTAGAAAAATGAAGTAGATTTATGAGGTTTTCATAGGCAGTAAATGCTGGGGCTAGCAGATACAAAACGTACAGAAATGTAGTACTTAGGAGCTAAGAAAATATGTAAAAGAAGTACACCGAAAGGAATTAGTGAACCAACGAGAGGGATCAGCACAAAGGTGAAAATTGCATAAAAAGGATTATCAGGATTTCATTTAGTCCTCACAATCCTTATGGTTAGTTCATGATAGTATAATATCAGTGCTCATTTTGCTAGACTAGAGCATACCTGTGCCTCTTCCAAATGGTGCTACCTGGGGCCCTGAGATCATTGCCAGAGGCCCCTTTTCACCTGCCTCCCCAAAAAGCTCAACAATTTTGGGGTCTTGTGGGTGTCAGGAATTTTACTTATTGAAATAGGCAACCCAATGGAATCCCTCAAGGAGTTTTGCTTGGTGCCTACCTTCATATCCTTCATCACATGGTGAACACCTTTTTTTTATTTGCTCAGACCTTTAAATCTTGCAGTAGCTTTTGTATCTGTTTTAGCTGTTACTTTTTATTTTCTGCTCATATTTTATTGATCAACTTTAAAATTGTAGGTGTTCTGTTCTGTAAGCTATTTTGAGAAAGGGGGTGGGGAACCCTACCCAAGGGCCAACTGCAGTTGTGAGGGGAGAATTTATTTCCAGCCCTGTCAACCAACAACCAAAGTAGCCAAGTGATATTCTTCTAACCCAAGGATGGGTGGGTACCAACATGGGAAAACATGGCCCCAAATACTCTTGGGCAAGGCCTTTTCCAGGCCTCCATCCTTCCTCCCTCTTGCAGGATGATTACGTATCACCCCGCAAGATCTGCAAGAGCCCAGCAGGGAAACACTAGGTTGTCTCTGCACTGCCTCGGGCCACGTGCAAAGTCCCTCTGTGTGCAGCTGTGCCTAGTGGTAGGGAGAGAGTCCGAGAAGCAAACTACAAAAATGTTAAGGCACACACTTTTTAAATACATGAGAAGAAGAAACCAGTTAGGGAGGGAATTTGAACTATGCAAGACAAGGAAATCATAGTTGTGCTCTGATGACCTGAAAGTCTTAGAAATAAGTTGCTTGGTGTTTAAGAAACCATACGGATGTAAATGTTAATACATCAGATCCCACGTATGCATACAGCAGAACAGTCTGCACATCTATATCTTCCAGAGTGCCTTCTTTCCTGCAGTCTTCTACAGTGGTGGACATTGGGATCTCAATTTTAGCAGCGCCCTGTGTGACGCTAAAATTTGTGCCCCTCTGCCTCTGCACTCCAGTCTTCATGGTTGTTGCCACCTCTGGTCTACACAAATCATGGGGTAAAAAGTAGCCAATAAATTAGTTTAGGACATTCTGGAATATTGGTTTGGTGGGTGAAGGAAAATCAACCCGTAATACTGTACATACCCTTATGGTGGAATGCCTCTATGTTTGTAACTTTTACAGGCACGAATAACCCAGGAGGCCACTGCTGAGTTTAAACGCGAAAAAGGATTGTCAATTCACATAGGGTCATGCATGCATCAGTTACACTAGGGAATTTGGAAAACCACTCCTTAATACCTAACGCTTTTCCAAAGTGCATTGCTCAATATAAAGTTATAAATTGACATTCCACATTTCCAACAAAACTTGCAAAAAAATCTAGCAACCACACCAATTCTTCATACCTAACACTTATTCCAAAGCACATTTCCTGTATATAAAATTATAAATCTGACGTTTTCACATTCCCAACACAATCTTGCAAAGTCAAAACTGCAAAAAAGTTAGAAATAAATGTGAGTGAGTGTGAGGCTTGTCTTTATTTCTAATTCTTTGATTTTGTGAAGTTTGTGTTGGAAATGTCAAATTTATAATTTTATATTCAGCAACTATAACTCACAAGAATCAAAGAATTAGAAATAAAGATAGGGGAGGGAGGGGAGAGAGAGAGAGAGAGAGAGAAAGAGAGATTTTATAACGAGAAAAAAGAAAAGGCCAACAACCTGATATGATTAGAATAAAAACACAACTTGAGCTCCCAGAACTCCATGTTATGCCGCATTGCTTATGTTCATAGAATTAGATTGCTTTATCTATTTTTTCAAGAAATTCTTCAGAGGTTGAGAATATAGCCTTATCAGTTGGGACTCTAGTTGCTTCAGAGCCATTCATACCAGTTTGGTCCAAAACGTACAGAACTGAGGCAGCTTTTTTACATATCATATGAGTTTATAAATTTTTAACATGTGTATTATTTACTCAATGGACTGGAACAGCTCTGGCAAGTGGGGGATATGGATTTAGAAATGTTTTTAAAATGCACATTATTTACCCCACAGACCAAGCTGTTCCAGTCTATCATATATAGTTTTAGCCACCTAATTAAAACATCTTATAAAACTTCTTTCCAAAATGTTTACTGCACATGTGCAGCAACAACTTTTGGAGTTTTATTATCTTGGCTGCTCTAAAATAATTTTTTCAACATTAAGAAGCATTTAGACATTTAATGGTCTAATCACTTGCCAAATTTCATGTTAAATAGAAGCTATATAGGAGGAATTATCAAGTACTAAAAGCATCAAAAATTGATCAACTGCTTGTGTGCCTTTTTCTCTTCACTGATATCATTTTAAAACACCCCCCTTTCTCTCTCTCTTTCTTTTTTCTGCTTAATTTGGTGAAAAAAAGAATTCACTCCAATACTGAGATTTGGGTATTCATGCTTCTTGCTAAACAACTTTCAAAAAACTTTTATGCCAACTTGATTTTTTAATTATGTTTCTGAAGGGAAATCACGAGAAGAGCCTGGTACTGTGATTGCTGAATCCTAAAGCAACTTACAATGCAATCCTATATACATGTATGCTGATACATAAATCCCATTGACTTCTGTGGGGTTTATTCCCTTGTAGGGATAAGCAAAGGTGTCAATTTTGATTTCTCCCGGTTTCCTCATTTTCCCAATCTTAAGTTCAATTCTCCGCATTTCCACATTGGTTTGTATTTTTTTAAGTACTCATGATAATTCATCAGAATTCCAGTGCAAATTTCTCCTAATATGGACATTTGCTGTTTTGCCTAACATACAGAATTTTGCAAAGCAATTTTCCTTAATGTAAAGCGTTTTTGTATTAGATGGGGGGGTGCCTGGATTGCCAGTAGTACATATGAAATGGATCTAGAGGTTTTAGTAGACCACACACTTAACATGAGTCAACAGTGTGATGTAGCAGCAAAAAAATCTAATGCTATTCTAGGCTGCATCAACTGAAGTACAGTGTCCTGATCAAGGAAAGTAATAGTACTGCTCTATAGAAGTTCATTAATTTGTTGTATTTGGGGTAGTTTGTCACGTGTAGTGATGTTCTGGTGGGTGGTCTCTGTTGCCACACCTCTACTTCCATTTGCTGCTCACCTGTACACAACCCAGCCATATTTTTTTTGTTGGCACCCTGTACCAATAATAAGACACCTCGTTCCACCAGTTATCTCATGCTGAAAGCTCACAGGAATTTCAGTAATCCAGTTCAGAGAATCTATTCCAGGCATAGGCAAACTCGACCCTCCAGATGTTTTGAACTACAATTCCCATCATCCCTCACCACCAGTCCTGTTAGCTAGGGATGATGGGAGCTGTAGTCCCAAAACATCTGGAGGGCTGAGTTTGCCTATGCCTGATCTATTCCCTCTAGATTGCCACATGTGGGGGATTATTTTTATTAACTTATCACATTTATAGCCAGCCTTTCTCCAGGGAGCTTAAGGTGACATACATGGTTCTCTCCCCTCCCCTCTACATTCCATCCCCCAAACAACCCTGTGAGGTAGGTTATACTGAAAGATAGTGATTGGGCAAGGTCACACAGTAACTTCATAGCTGTGTGGGGATTTGATCCCTAGTCTTCCAGGTTCTACTATGACATTCTAACTACTACACCATACTTGCTCTTTGAGACTAATCACAGTACCTATGTCAGACTTTGTCAAACAACAATAGTGGTCTAGTGCAAGACCTCTTTATCATAATTTTGGTGTCTCATTGCTGCTATGTGTTTTTGGCTGGAGGGTGTGTGTATGTAACTGTTTTCCTTGAGGTTTACAGGAGCCTTAAGAGCATAATTAATTTTGTAAATGTTGCCACCAACCTCACCATATCAAATAGCAAATCAATAGAGCTTGTACAAGATCACAGTATGAAAGCATTTTTTTAAAAAAAGCAAATGGAAATAGACATTGTTCCCCCACCCCCGCTCAAAAAAGCACAGATGTCCGTTTTTGCCTGTTGTGAAATGTAGTAAGAAAGGGCTGATAACATTTGCTCTTGTGCTGTTCTGGACTTTGGTACAGAAATACCGGTACCTGTGTGCTGGTCCAGAACTGTAAAAGGTCATGGTGGGCAGGAAAGAAGTGAATATTATATGCTCAAATTTTTACAGAGAGTAGTTCAGAGTAGTGGTGTTTAGTGGGTGGTAGCAAGGTTAGTATGGAGTAATGCCTATATTGCTTCAGTGCTCTTTGATAAGTTATCTGTTTTATTAAGATCTGAAGACTAATTCTAATGGGAGCATCAGTGTGTTTCTTTATCTCTCTAGAGACAGCCACTTGACTACAGCAAGATTTTGTAAAGATTCTTTACAAAAATCCTTTGTAAAGAGGCTTGCTCTGAAAACTAGGAAGTAAAGGAAGAAGACTTACCTGGATACAAAGGAAGAAACAAAGATCAGACAGTTTGGTGAAAGGATTACCTAGAAGAAGAATAGTTATAATTCCTTGGTCACCAAAATGTTGCATACCTGATTTTGCAATAAAAGGTTTCTTTGTTTCAAAACGCTTCCCCTCTGAATTGAGCTAATGGGCTAAAGCTGCATACACATTATATTTAAAGCACACACACCCTGCTCCAAGAATCTGGGGAACTGCAGTTTATCCCTCACAGAGATGTTCCCAGCATCCTTAAGAAACTACAGTTCCCGGATTATTGGTTGGGGAATGTGCTTTAAATGCATGGTGTGTTTACAGCCTAGACACAAAGTTACATAGCAAGCTTTCTGAAAGGAAGAGTGTGGAGGAAATAGCCTGCATTAAAAATATAAATTCATGTTGTGCAATTCATGTTTTTTTAAAAAATGTTTTCAATTCTGGCTTACAAATTTCATAGTATGTGAAACTATGGGGCTCATACAATCAGCATTTGCTGATTTAAAAGGCGAAAATTTTCTTTGGCCGTAAACTTTCTTCATTGTTGGTAAGGTGACACACACCTGAGAAAGGTCCATTCCTTAGAATGAAGGGTAATTCGACAGGCTGACTGGGACTAGAAGAGTATGATGTCCAACAGAAGACCAATCCTAAACCCCGCTCCAAAGACAGCTACACAGCCTGCTGCAGTGCCAGGGTAGATGCCAAGGAAGGGATCAGCCACAAACCTAACAGATATACAATCCAGAGCTTGGCATCTGGGTTCTTCAGCTGCCAATCTTGCCTCATGAGCAGCCACAATGATTGGCTGTTATGCAGAAAACAGCAGAGAAAGAGCCTAAAGATGTCCATGTACCACATTGCCAGCAATGTGAGCAGGCAGTGCCAAGTCAACATTGCAGTTTCATGCATGTGCCAATGTGCTTTGGAACCATTTTTACATTTTCAAAAGTCACAGAATTCCTACATAAAGCAAGGAAAGCTTAAACGTTGAGAATTGTTTCCTCCCTACTCCCTTTTATATATGTTTAACATTTTCAGACTCAGTTAGTGTTGCTGTACTCTTAGATTATATGGTAGAATACAGATGCAGACTACAATCTATGCCCACTTGTCTGTGAGTATGGCTAAATGAATTCAATAGGACTTACTTCTGAGTAGACATTTGTAGGATTGCACTAGCAGTGATGATGAGATAGCCAATGAAAGTTCCATGTCTTTCCCCACATGGTACGTCAACTGCATATGTTCACACATGGTTTCAAAGTGCTAAACAAGCAACTTTGGTACCCTCATCTAAAGTTCTAGCTAGAGATGTGGAGTCTCCAAGCATCCCAAATTGCTCACTCTGCAGAGCAAATAGGACAGGTCCATTCTGCTTTGCTGTGCATCCATGTTACTGCCATCAGCTACAAATATTTTAACCAAGGATGCTGGGGTCTGAACTTGACATCATCTCCAAGGACCCTACTACAGTTTAGGTTTTCAAAGACCAAATAAAGACGGGCAGCTCAGCTGGTGAAAGCAACTGGATTCCTTCACAGTGAAGGATTTAAGAACTTGAACAACTGCCTCTGCTGCCCCACTTTCAAGTAAAGTTTTCCAGAGAGGGTTAGGTTTTCTTCCCTCCCCTTCTCTACTTTCTTTCCTTTTCAAATAAAATCAAATAATGTTTTGTGTGTTCTTCAGTTCAGAGTTTGAGTGTTTGCCTAGCCCCCGAATATTCAGTCCAATTCTCTTATTCACACTTGCTCACAAGTATTTATTCCTTTTATTTAAAGCTTTGATCTCTGCTTGTCAGAATTTGGCAATGTATTCAAGGAGTTCTGTTTTACTGGATGGGTTTCTATCAGCTCCCCATTTGGATACCTCATGAAACTGGAATTTGTTTAATGTAAATATCTGAATACTTTACTTGCAAGACATTCCTAAAATTCGAGACATTTTGATCACTTCATAAATGCCCCTTGAGCAATTTTTCATGCTATTTTGCCTGCATTGTTTGTCTTTGCTAAATTTTGTTGTTTGTTTATTCGAGAGGCAGAAGCCTGGAGAAGCTTTAACTTTTCTATGTGATTTGAATATTGGGCAGGAAACGCATATTGTTGTAAGGATCCTGCAAACTGAGGCCTGGACTTCAGTGTATCAGCATAATGAACTGGTGTTGCAGATTGGCTAAGATTGAACAATCAGGAAATAGTCTTAATATGAACTCCCTGGATGTTTAAAGGCAAGCCACTTTTATCTGAAGCAAGCTCAGTCCCACATGGAGAAAACCATTCTAAATGAAGACAATAATCATACAGATGGTTCTTTGTGATTTCCCAGCCCCCCGCCCCCCGAGATCACAAAGGGACCTCTTTATATAACTGAGAAATACATATTTTGAACATACGTGGCTAATTTGTGGCCCTATGGCTGGCATCTCATCATTCCTGCCCATTGACCACACTGACTAGTGCTGATGGGAGCTGAAATCCAACAGCATCTGAAAGCCCAAAGGTTAGCCACACCTGCTCTGGAGGTCAATGGAGTCTGCTATTCTTTTTTTTAACCTCCAACAAATGTCCCTAGAATGATGGTTCATGGTGACATAGTGTCATGCAAACAGGCAATGCAGGAAAACGGGTGAGGATTGCACAAAGGAACATTGCTCGCACTGCCACCACTTAAAAGTGGTGGTGCTGGGGGGGGTTATCCTGCCAGTACTTCCATTAAGCCTCCATCCCTGAAAATGACTTAGAATTTCCCTTAATTTTGGACAGCAGTTCCACGTTCATGTAGAAAAATTATCCAGCTACTCCTTGAACCGCATCCAGTTATAAGTTAGCACCAACTCAGGGCATGGCATTACACATTAACTAAACTTGTGTGTTGCCATGCACAGCAGGCCACAGTCACCAGGAATGGAGCAGAAAGGAATTGTTTTAAGTACCCTCCTAGATGTCTAGCCTACTAGATGTAAGTGCATTGGTGTCCAAGTGCATTGCCATTCTGGGGGGTTCTGGTTTTCACAAAATCCTGAAGCTTCTGCCTTCTATAGTCTTGATTCACAGAATGTGCTGTCTTCTATAGTCTTGATTCACAGAATATTTCTATGAGGCACCAAGAGCTGAAAGGAAGTACGAACTTGGGGGAAAACGTTTTTGGTGAAGAAGCAGCAGGGCCAAGCAAAAGAAGTACTCCTGCTCCACTCTCTACAACCCCACACATACTTCCTGGCTGAATGGAGCCATTGCATAGGACAGTCACCACCACTGCAATCCCTGCTATGTTCCAGCCAGGAAATGCTTGAATTGCTCCAAGCAATCAGCACCAGGGACAGCTGCTGCGGTGCTTCTACTCCAGACAGGAAGTAACAGTAGTAGCTGTCTTCAACACATGTGAAGGGCAGACACAAAGAAGATGGAGCAGGTTAGCTCGCTGTTGCTCCAGAGGGCAGGGCTGGCACCAATGGTTCAAAATGGCGAGGAAGCATGTTTCAGATAAACATTAGGAGGAACTTCCTGTTTGACAGTGCTCACTTCCTGTGATGTACTCGACAATGGAAAAGACTGCCTCAAGGGATTATGGGTTTTCCTTCACTGGAGGCATTTAAGCAGAGGGATGCCATTACTGCATTCTGCATTGCAGATCCTGCAGGGAGGTTGGACTAGACAGCCTCCAGGTACATTCCAGCTCTATAATTCTATAGATAGGAATCTTTTTTTTTTAAGTCAAGTGTTGCCTTTTGACTTATATAATGCAATAAAGAAGCAACATAACATGAAAATGCATAACTCCCGAACTGGTATTGCTTCTTGGATATGGGAGCCCTTAGGGATCCTGGAATATGAATAAAGATATGGTGGGGGGGGGGTGTATAAAAAAAATAAAATATTTTTGCTCTGTTTCTAAAAATAATGCAGTTTTGGACAGAAAAAAAACCCACCCAGCAAACAGAAGGTTTGGTTTATAACACAAACAAAAATTGTTACATTCTGAATGGGTTGTAAGTACCTGATTCTTTGCCTTTTTACTCATCCCTGCTAAAATAAAAAAAACTGGAAAAAAATCCGCAAATCCATTTGCTAACCAGCTGCACCTCTGTACTGAACAGATAACAACCTGTGCAAGCCAGGCTTTGCAGTGAATCGGTGCTGATAGGCCTGAATCTCATAGCTTTTTTTAAATGCTAATGACAAGAAACATTTCCGAAGCCAAAACGCTCTTGTAGATCTGTCTACTTCTATTATGACTGATATTTGCTTGTAAGTACACAGAACACTTGTTCACTGTGCCTTATCTGCTATGGTGCAGCATGCTGACCTACATACCATTCAGCACAATATGATGCACAAACATCTTCTATATAATTTTTCATTTTCGACTTTAAAACAGTAGAGGCAAAATGGGATTGCTGCAAATCTAACAAAGATGGCATTATTTCCAAATAAAAATGTGCATTTTTCCCAAAGAATTTATTTGTCTAGCAGCATGAAGTTCATACATAGTGGTGCTTAAAAAGGGTGTTGAATTGCGATTAGGAAGGAAGGACTTAGGAAGAAGAACAAACCACAGCTTTTCTACTTACACAGAATAATTAAGCTTAACTTATTTCTTGTCACAATTAAAAGTTCATCCTTTTCTGAACCATGTTTTTGCAGTGTCACTAAATGCTGCTGATAGAAGAATGCTGAAATAAGTATGATAATGACAATAAAGAATGGAGGCTAGAAAAGGCTATGGTAGCTAAGGGAGCTGAAATGATAGTCTATTACCTGCCATTATCAAAGGGGGAGGGGGGTATGCACAGGCAGAACTACAGTGCTATTTATTATTTCTGCTGAGATGCCAGCTACCTTGCATGATCCTAACCTTTAGAGCAAGTAAAATAATGAATATGTCAGGTATTGCTGTAAATAAACAGAGGTCCACACATCATCTTACATTTTTCCTAAACAGCAGTAACAGGCTTGCTGGTTTTATGGTTCCACTTAACCAGTGGCTTCCCCATCATAGCTGCTATGCCAACATAATGTAGTTGTAATCTGATGCACTCCCCGCAGCAAAACAACCCCAAGAGATGACATGGCAACACCAATGCTCCTACTCCCACAATATCATTGCTAACTCTGCCACTACCATCACATTGGATATTGACTCTAGAGCAGCATTCCTCAATGTGCTGCTCTCCAAATGTTTGGGACTACAACTTCCATCAGCTGCAGCCAACACAGCCGATGGGAGTTGTAGTCCCAGACCTCTGGAGTACACCTAGTTGGTGGAAGGCATGATGATGGTGATGGCAGGAACCCCATGATGGTGTCACTGAAATCATTCAGTATCTGAAGACGTGTGCATGCACACAAAAGCTTATACCCAGAACAAACTTAGTTGATCTCTAAGGTGCTACTGGACAATTTTATTTATTTTGACTGTGTCAGACCAACACGGCTACCTAACTGAAACTGAAATCATTGTGCATGTTCTCCCACATACAGTGTCTGAGCGCATTGCCCAAAAGAGCTCATCAGAGGGCTTCACAATCCTGTGGTTAGGAAGGCAGCCATAAGCTCCAGAGCTTTCCTCAGACAGGGGCTCAAGTACCTTAGTAATCCAAACACAGGTGGTAGCAAAAGGGCTAGGGCCAGACAGCAAGGAAGGAGTGCCATTCATTGCTGACTGCTGCCAATTGAACTGGTAGAGTACACGGTAGGGAGA